>NW_006287324.1:682834-707645 GCF_000327345.1 Myotis davidii | reverse complement strand
TCAAAGCAATGGAATATACATTCTTATCAAATGCACATGGGGAATTTTCAAAGAAATACCACATATTAGGACACAAGCTAAGTCTCTACAAGTTTAAGATGATTAAAATCATGTCAAGCATCTCAGATCACAATAGCATGAAATTAGAAGTCAATTACAGTACACTCAACAGAATTCAACCACATGGAGCCTAAATAGCATGTTATTAAAGACCAAAAGGGTTACCAAAGAGATCAAGAAATAAATAAAAAACATCCTGAAACAAAAGAAAATAAACTCACAAAAACCCCAAATCTATTGAACACAGTGAAAGCAGTCCTGAGAAGGAAGTTCATAGCATTATAGGCCTACCTCAAAAGAGAAGAAAAAATTTAATAAACTATATAACTCTACAATTTAAAGAATTAGAAAGAGCATAACAAGAAATGCCCAGAGTAAGTAGATTGAAGGAAATCATAAAGATCAAAGTGGAAATAAATGATATAGAGACTACAAAAACAAATAAACAAAAACAAACAAACCAACAATAAAAAGATCAATAAAACCAAAAGGTGGCTCTTTGAAAATGTAAACAAAGAGTGATGAACCTCTAGCCAGGCTCATCAAGAAACAAAGAGAGAGAGGACTCAAATAACCAAAATCAGAAATAAAAGAGGGGAAATAACAACTAACTCCACAAAAAATAAAAAGGATCATAAAATAACATACTATGGATGACTATATTTCAACAAACTGGACAACCTGTAAGAAATGGACATATTCCTAGAAAAAGACAATCTTCCAAAACTCAATCAGGAAGTATCAGAAAACCTAAATAGGCCAATAGCTACTCATGAAATTGAGACAATAATAATAATAATAATAATAATAATAATAATCTCCCAGCAAACAAAAGCCTTGGTCCAGATGGATTCACAGAGGAGTTTTACCGAACATTCAAAGAAGAACTAATACGTATTCTTCTCAAACTATTCCAAAAAAATCCAAGAGGAAGCAACACTTCCAAGCTCTTTGTATGAGGCCAGTATTACCCTAATTCCAAAATTAGATAAAGACATTCCAAAGAAAGAGAATTACAGGCCAATATTCCTAATGAACATAGGTGCTAAAATCCTCATCAAAATATTAGCAAATCAGATCCAATAATATATTAAAAAGAGGATACACCATGACAAGTGGGATTTATTCCAGGATCAAGGATGCTATAATATTTGCAAATCAATAAATGTGCTACATCACATAAATAGATTGGGAAGTCAAAAATTATATGATCATAGCAATTGATGCAGAAAAAGCATTCAACAAAATCCAACACCCATTTTTTATTAAAACTCTCAGCAAAATTGAAATAGAGGGATCGTATATCAACATAATATAGGTGATATATGACATAGTTACAGCAAACACCATTCTCAATGGGCAAAAATTAAAACCATTTTCCCTAAGAACATGAGCAATCTTAAGGGCCGCTGGCAAAAAACACTTGATTTAATTATGTCCTCTGAAACTCAGAGGAAGGCAGAGCCACGCCCTGAGGGCGACCCGGTCAACAGACAGGGATGCCACTCAGTTTCACTTTCCTGTCCAGTGTTAAGGGGATGGATCTCATGATGTCGCCAGGAACTCAAGTCCCTCCCAGATGTGATACAACTTCCTATTATTCAAGTATAAGTAAATCTGCTTGTGGTGCTAGGGCTCTCTGCATCTGTCCCTCGAGTAAGAGGGCAAACTCCACACCCAGCCCAAGCTGTTATTCTATTTTGTGTATGTCTTTTCATTTTTTCTTTAATCCCAAAAGCGCCTCCTACTTAAACAAACCAGTTCACGTCTCTCTCTCTTGCGGGACTTGGATAAGAGACCTCAGCCCAGCATAGAGCAAGGCAGCGATGTCCCCTTTCACCAGTGTTATTCAATATAATACTGGAAGTCCTACCTATAATGATCAGACAAAAAGAAAAAAGAAAAGGCATCCAAACTGGAAGAAGGAAGTAAAACTGTCATTATTTACTGATGACATGATATTATTCATAGAAAACCCTAAAGACTCTATAAAAAAAATAAACAAAAATACTACCAAAAAACCCACAAACTACTAGATTAAATAATGGAATTCAGCAACATAGCATGGTACAAAATTAAAACCCAAAAATCGATGGTTTTTAATACACCAATAATGAACTCACAGAAAGAGAAACAAACAAACAAAAAACAATCCAATTTATCATTGCAACAAAACAATATTAAGGTACTTAACCAAGAAATAAACTTAACCAAGGAAGTAAAAGACCTTTATTTGGAAAACCACAGTACATTGATAAAAGAGACAGAGGAAGATATAAACAAGTGGAAGAATATACTGTGTTCATGGATTGGTAGAATCAACATCATTAAAATGTCCATACTACCTAAAGCAATCTATAGATTCAATGCCATTCCTATTAATATACCAATGGCATATTTCACAGATGTATAACAAACACTACATAAATTTATATGGAATCTTAAAAGACCCCAAAATAGTAGCAGCAATCTTGAGAAAGAAGAACAAAGTTAGAGGAATCAAAATACCAGATATCTAGTTATACTACAAAGCCATTGTACTCAAGATAGCCTGGTACTCACACAAGATCAGGCATATAGATCAATGGAACAGAATAGAACCCCCCTAAATAGACTCAAGCCATTATGCTCAATTAATAGTTGTCAAAGAATTCAAGAGCAAACAATTGATTAAAGACAGTCTCTTCAATAAGTGATGTTGGAACAATTGAACAGGCATATGGGGAAATAAATTAGACCACCAACTTATACCATACACAAGAATAAATTCAAAATGGATAAAATACTTAAATACAAATGGTAAAACCTTAAAAACCTTAGAAGAAACCACAGGCAGCAAAATCTCAGACATCTCTCATAGCAATATGTTTATGGATACATCTCTGAGGGCAAAGGAAACTAAGGAAAAAGTAAACAAATGGGACTACATCAAAATAAAAATCTGCACAGCAAAGGAAACCATCTACAAAATGTAATGGAGGCCCACTGTATTAATTAGGTTAATATCCAAAATTTATAGAGAATTCAAACAACTGAATATCAGAGAAACACGCAACAGGAACCCTGTACACTGCTGGCAGTAATGCAGACTGGTGCAGCCACTGTGGAAAAGAATATGGAGTTTCCTCAAAAAATTAAAAATGGAACTTCCATTTTACCTAGTGCTCTCACTTCTAGGAATATATCCTAGGAAACAAAAACACCAATCAGAAAGAATATATGCATCCCTATGTTCATAGCAAGGTAATTTATAATAGCTAAGATTTGGAAACAATTCCAAGTGCCCATCAGCAGATCAATGGATAAAAAACTGTAGTACATTTACCCAATGGAATACTATGCAGCTGTAAAAAAGAAAGAACTCTTACCATTGCGACAGCATGGATGGGTCTGAAGAGTATTATGCTAAGTAAAATAAGCCAGTCAGAGAAAGATAAGTATCAAATGATCTTACTCATATGTGGAATCTAACGAACAAAATAAACTGATTAATAAAATAGATCCAGAGACATGGAAGCATGGCACAGACTGATGAATTTCAGAGGGAAGGGTGGGTGGTGGGTGGGGATTAATTAACCAGGGAACTTATAAGCATAGATGGACACAGATAATAGAGTGGTGAAGACCTGGGAATGGAAGATGTGGGTCAGTGGGAAAAAAACCAACAAATGAGACATCTGTAATACATTCAACAATAAAGAAAAATTAAAAACAAACAAACAAAAATAAATGTGGGCTATCTCTGATCCTTAGGAAAGAACTGTCCATTAAAGCTGTGTTTATGTACCTGGACATCTGTTCATTCAATAGCAAACAAGAATCAGCAATTTCTATCCAATCTATCTATGATAATAAAAGCATAATATGCTAATTAAACCAGACAGCTGAACAACCTAGACGTCATTTTGGACATCTTCCCAGATGAAGCTGCAGTGGCGGGGGCCGAGGCAGAGGCAGTTAGGGGTGATCGGGCAGGAAGGTGAGCAGTTAGAGGTGATCAGAGAGTCAGGCAAGTGGTTAGGAGCCAGGGGTCCCGGATTGTGTGAGGGATGTCTGACTGCCAGTTTAGGCCCCATCCCATGGGCTTAAACTGGCAGTCAGACACCCCTGAGGGGTCCTGGATTTCAAGAGGGTGCAGGCTGGGTTGAGGGATCCCCCCACCATACACAAATTTCATGCAACAGGCCTCTAGTATCTCTATATATAAAGAACCAGGGTCTTTAATGACCGAAGGCTCAACCAAACACCATAAGTCAGTGCAGGGTTGCCTGCACTGACTGCCCAGCACTAACTGTCCAGGGGGCTGCAGATTAGCCTGGAGAGGGGCCTGCAGAGAGAGAGGCAGGGTCTGATCCGCAGCCTCTGTGGCTGCTGTTGATCAGCTGTTGCCTCTCTCTTTATCTTTGGGCTTCCCCAGCAGCCGGACCTCTGTTTCTCTCTGGGCCTCCACAGGGGCTCTTAATCAGCCCCGCCTCTTTGATCAGGCCCAGAGATAGACCTGGAGATGCCATGCCTGGCATAGAAACCAACCAATCAGAACCTAATCTGGGTAAAGTGTCAGGAGCCAATGTCTTCCTAGGAGGTGAATCTTTTGACACTGACTGGCATAGAAACTGAGCAATCAGAACCTAATCTGGGTGAACTGTGAAGGAAGAAACTGAGGAAGGGTTTTAAGGGCAACAGCTGTTTGGTGTAAGGTGTAAGAAAGTGGTTCAATTTTTTAATGACCACTTTGGCAGTATAGTGCATATGGCTGGCTGTTAGTCCAGATATAGGGATTATGTGTTTTTGTCTGCCAACAGCAACTCCTCCTGCTGGAAAAGGTCCCCCCCCACACTATTTTTGCAGTCCTATTCTATATAATCAATCTATACTAAAAAAGGGGTAATATGCTAATTAGACCAGGTCTACTGGCCATCTTCAGGACATCTGACTTCTTTCCAGACAAAGCCATGGTGGTGGGAGCCAAGGCAGAGGCCATTAGAAGTGATCAGGCCAGCAGGGGAGGGCAGTTGGGAGCAATCAGGCCAGAAGGGAAGGGCAGTTGGGGGTGAGATCAGGCTGGCAGGAGAGGGCAGTTGGCGCATTCGGGCCAACAGGGGAGGACTTAGGTGTTGATCAGGCTGGCAGGAGAGTGTTTAGGGGGTGATCAGGCTACAGGCAGGTGAGTGGTTGGGTGCCAGCAGTCCCAGATTATGAGAGGGATGTCTGACTGCCGGTTTAGGCCTGATCCCCTAAACTGGCAGTTGGATATCCCCTGTGGGGTCCCAGATTGGAGAGGGTGGAGGTGAAGCCAGGCAGCTTGAAACTAACATGAGGCTTGCTTGCTTCTGTGACGGAGGAAACCAACCTTCCCCACTTGCCTTGCGGCCTCTGAACTTGCAGTTTGAAACATAGTTACAAATATAGAAGCTAAACAAAACCCAGAAACCTACTTTCAGCGCCCCGGGATATCAGAGCTGGAGTTGATACAGTGTTTCGATTATAGAACACAAACAAACCAGATACCTGCTTTCAGCAGCAGAGGCCTCAGAGCTAGAGTCAGAGCTAAAGCTGGCCCAGAATAAAAAAAAAAAAAAGAAAAAAAGGAGCAGTTGGGAGCTTCATTCACCCGCCAGCCTGAAAACAGCCCTCAGCCCCTCACCCAGACTGGCCAGGCACCCCAGTGGGGACCCCCACCCTGAAGGGTGTTTGACCAGCTGCAAACAGCCATCATCCCCTCATCCAGGCTGGCCAGGCACCATCCCTGAGAGTGGCTTTACCAATGACCAGGATGGTCTGAAAATTGACTTTATCCCACTGCTCCTGATGCCTCTATTCCAATTTGACTTAAAAACTTCTTTGTCACCAATCCCTCCTCTCCTGTACTATAGATGGAGGTCTTATACCTTCAAATTTCATTTGTATTCTATTTAGGCAACAATTACACCAGTTACTGATCTATTTTTCCTGCCAAAGACCTAGCTGGAGCAAGAATTGTAGTATTTCTAGTCCTGCCAGCTTTGCAAAGACAGGACCCTTCAGGGTGTTAGAATATTCTCATTCCCTCAACAAATTTTGCTATCCAATATATTTGTCCACTGGAGTTTATGAAAACCTGCCATTCCTGTCTATTCCCCCAGTCTTTGGGTCCTGAGGAGCCATTCATAGCAGAAGATAGATTAGAAGATGCTTTGTTCATATCCAAATAATGTACTGATATCCCCTAAATTTTGGTAAGGTTCAGTAGGACAAAGTCAACATTCCCTGCTGCCCCTTTCAGCCTTTTTTAAGTTATTTAAGAAATTATTTGTGGGTCTTAAGTTATATATAAGAGCTCAGAGTATATACTTGAAGAAGGTCCCTTTATCTCTTTTATTCCATATTTGTCATGGAACCAGACCCCCAATAAATAAAGGACACAGATTAGCTTGGATAATAACCTTAACATCTTCAATTTGTTTAACCAGGGTGTCTTCTTATATCTTTGCTTTACATAATAGCAATAGTTGTTGGTTAGTAGCTTCTGGCCAACACCTTTCTTGACATTGTCTGTAAAGGCAACCTAGGGGAGGAACTACCTCTGGTCTCTTAAGATAATATCTCTGAAACTGGAGAGGTTCCAAAATGATTGTTCCCTTAATGCCTGCCAGACATAACAATGTCTCCTTCTGCATTTCCTTCAAGGGAAATACAGATGCAGGTAGAGCTTCCAGAAGCCCTATGGGACAGAGAGGTGCAGCACATGGACAACTGACTAATGATTTAAACTTATTTTTCTCCATCCCGTGCTCCAGAGACAGAAGAGCTCAGGATTTTGTGTAGTGGGTCCAAATATGCTGCTTGTGGAAAGGGTTTTCAGGGGCCATTATTTTCTGGCCATTCTGATCCTTCTGATGTGTCTGTTTCTCTCCTGGCCATCTAAAACAACTAGATGGTTCAGAGTGCTGAGTGGCCGACCCTTATGTGTGCATCCCGAGGTGAGCCGGTCAGTTAATTACAAGTGAAATGGAAGTTGCTATGAGACCTTTGCACATCTTAGGTTCAAACCCAGTCATCTCCACAAAGCCATTATTCATATAGGGCATTTGGGACTTGAACTGGAGGGAGGAATTGCCTTTATTTTTCTTTTGGAGCTTGTGTGAGCCCAAGAACTCATTTGGTTTTACCTTTCAAATTTCTGCGCCCGGGCATAGGCCTCGTATGTCTTTCTAATCTTTATGCTGCAACTCCCCTATATCTTGGGAGAAAAACAGAAAAAGAAACCCCCAGAGGGACTGAACTCGCTGTAATCTGTCAGTGGGAAGCAAAAATGTCCCAGCAGCATATGAGTCAGATCCCAGTCACTAATCCAGGTCATGGCCTCCAAAAAAGATTTAACTGGAGAGCCCCCTGAGTCAGAGGTGAGGGCTCTCTCATCCTCAGTTCTTAACAATCTTATAAGAAGGAATTCATATGAATGACAAAAGACAGCATTGAAGCAAAGCAAATGTATTTATTAAAGAGCAAAACAAGCAAATTTATTAAGAATGCATTTGGGCCCTAACTGGTTTGGCTCAGTGGATGGAGCGTCGGCCTGCGGACTGAAGGGTCCCAGGTTCAATTCCGGTCAAGGGCATGCACCTTGGTTGCGGGCACATCCCCAATGGGGGGCATGCAGGAGGCAGCTGATCGATCTCTCTCATCGATGTTTCTAACTCTCTATCCCTCTCCCTTCTTCTCCGTAAAAAGTCAATAAAATATATTAATATATATTTTATATATTAATACACACACACACACACACACATATATATTAAAAGAATGCATTTAGCTTCAAGCCCAAGCTGGCAACTCAACTGGTCTGAGTACCTCACCTACTAGGAGTTCAAGAGGTTTTATATCCTTCTTCCTATAGGTTTCAAAGCTCCCTTGCCAGATATCTTGGGTAGGAGACTAGACTTCAAAGTCCCCTTCTACACTGTTGTGGCTTATCTCAGAATGTTTGCACATACATCTGGTCATCTTGTTTGGCAAGTCCTACGATGGCCAACTTCTTTGTTTAATTGGTGAGATAAATTCTCCTTTTTTTCCCCCTCCCTCCTTTGCCTGACCTGCTAGCTATCTAACAGTAGGAATGAGAGTACCTTAATGCTTTTTCTGCTGTTTCTTTAACATTAATTAAGAGCAAATTTTTCTTTTTTCACTAGAAAATGCTAAGAATTATATGAAATGTGACGTCAGTTGACCTATTTCTGCTTAAAAAATTCATAGTCACATCTTCTGAGACACTTTCCTAATTCTAAATGTTGCAGAGAATGAATTAATGCTGAGGAATGGAGAACAAAAAAATTAAGAAGCCACTCAAAAATATTTTAAGGATTTACTTCAGAGACAAAGGTATAAATTTAAAGCCCGATTTTCCTGGTTTTGAAAAGGATTTCAAAACTAATTATAATATTAACTCCACTCAAAAGCATGTTTTACTCCAAGGCCAGTTACTTTTCCTTCTTCCTGTCTCACTTAAGGACTTATAGATGGGGCAACACCAAGAATAGGCTTAAGTTGTGAGATTTCATGTTGGAGAGAAAACGGGATCCCTGAGGTGGGTGGGTGTCAGGGCTATCAGTGCCTGCTGGCCAGGGGGAGGAACGGGGGAGGAACCTGGGAGGTTGGCTGCTGGCCCCAAAGAGGGAGCCAGCCCTGGGCCCCCCTGGGAAAGGGGTCACATCCACTGCCACCCACCCCTGGTTCCCTGTCCCAACCTGGGGGCCTAGCCCCAATCAGGCAAACGGGGCCTGCCAGCTAGGGGGAGGGGCTGGGAGGTTGGCCAGCAGGCTTCAATGGTGAACAGGGCCTGAAGGCTGGGGGCAGTTCCCACATTGACTGTTTTCCCCCTGGTGGTGAGTGCACATCATAGCAACTGGTCATTCCAGTTGTTCCGTTGTACCAGTCACTTAGGCTTTTATATGTATAGACTAGAGGCCCGATGCATGAAATTCGCACCAAGGCCTTGGCCCCTGCTGTGGCTGCAGCCACCTCTGCATTGGCCCCTGCCTGCTGAGGCTTTGTCTGGAAGCAGGGACGTCTGGAAGGACATCTGGTCTAATTAACATATTACACTTTTATTATTATAGATGTTGGGATAATCAGTATAACTTCCAAGCCCAAATCAGGCTCAGGGTTTTTATAGTTTGCCCTAAGGAGTTATCTTTGCTAATCCCTTAGCCCCTGTATCTCAGTATTCACAAAGGACTCTTTTTTAGTACTGTGCATAATTTTCCTCCATGTACTTATTTAGCCCTAAGTAATATGTTGATTGTGTAATTTCTGTTACTAATGTCCTCTCTGCCCATCTAAGTGGTTTGTACATATAATTTCTAATACGAATAACATCTAGTTCATGAGTATAAAGTTTACATAAACTCTATGAGGGTAATTGATCAGAAGTCATTTTCTTGGTGTCTAAGATGTGAACACTGTCTGATGCCAAACTTGAGCTTTCTTATTATGCGTGTTGGAAATGTCTCCTTTCCTGGAGTTTACTATGTTCTCCATTCAGTTCTTCACCCCTTACTGTCACACCGCTACTTCTGGAGGAACTGGTAATCTGGTAACATTGGAGCAAGGACTGACAAATTTAGAGGAAGCGCCTGAAATCAGTATTATTTGGAAGTGTACTTTTTTATGGGGTTTTAGATGCTTCTGGTAATGCAGCATAAATTAAATTAGCCAACCTCTCAGAAAGTAAGGGAACATGTTAACATAAAAATAAAATAATTAACATTTTAACATAAAAATAATTTCTTTACATTTCTTTTACATTTTCAGAGTACAACACATTTTTCAGCTAAATTTAGATTTTAGCTGTATACATGATGACCTACTTATCTTATTATTTTTAATTCAGCTTTTAAGGAGAGAGACTGAATTGAAGTTTAAAAGTATTTTTGCAAGGTTCATGTTTGAAGAAGGTAAAGAAAGAGCCTGGAGAGAAAAAAAATCTATCAATCTCTCTATACAGGATAATTTTATCTTGTTATTTTTGCACCTTCAAATTCTATGAAAAAGTTAAGAATAGACTTCTTTCAACAAATTTATATTCTGAGACATGTCTAAAAATAAAAATGCAGAATGTTTGTGAAATTTAGATTCACATTCTCAAAAAGGGAAACAGCTCCATTCACTCCCAAAGCCCCTCAAATCTTCATCTCTGACCACATTTTATCTTTGCTTCTTGTAGAACATGTTTGTGTTAACTTGGTGGGGACCAACATCTTTACTGGTTGATATCTAGTTAATACTATTGACAAAATGGGATACCAGAATTCTCACCACTTCAAACTTAACTTTTACTTAATTGGGAAAGAGGAACTATTTCCAGTATGTGTAGAAGCCAAAACGGAAGCACAACCCACCAGGAACCTTGAGAGATGCCAATGAAGAGCAAGATGTGAACCAATTACTGGGAAGTCAGCAAGATCTAATCAGAAGTCTGAGGCTGTGTGTGTTCTGGAATCATAACTACTAACATCTGTATGAAGGTGGGTGATCTTATTTGTGGCATGCTGCTCTGAAATACTACAAATGTATAAGTATATATTAATTTGTACCTATTTTCATCAAATAAACTCAATACTCTCCCTATTACTAAAAATAATTTCAATTTCTCTTCATTGATCAGTCTCATATGTCTGTTTTAGAGATAGATTTAAAGAATGAAGAAACAGGGAGAAGGCCAGAGAACTATTTAACTTTTTAGCCTTTAAAAAAAATACTGAATTTATTTGGGTGACATCCATACTAATAAAAGGGTAATATGGTAATTAGACCAGATTGACTGGATGTCTTCTGGACATCTGACACCCCTCCAGATGAAGCCAATGCCTGGCTGGGGGAAGCCACCCTGGACCCTGCCACCCGTGGTCATGGTCCTGGGTGCCTTTGGCCCCAGCTGGAGGCAAGGAAGCTGCCCACAGTCACAGTCCCGGGTGCCTGCAGCTAGCCAGAGGGAGGGAAGCCTGGGTCTCGGTTGCCTGTGGCTGGCTGGAGGAGGAAAGCCTGGGTCTCCGGTGCAGGGGCTGAGGCAGAGGCAGTTAGGGGCAATCAGGCAGGCAGGAGAGTGGTTAGAGGCATTAAGACTGTCATGCAGGTGAGTGGTTAGGAGCCAGCGGTCCCAGATTACAAGAGGGTGCAGGCCAGGCTGAGGGACCTCCCTGCTGTGCAAGAATTTCATCCACCAGGCCTCTAGTTGGTTAATAAAATTATATAGGTTCCAAGTGTACAATTCTACAATACATCATCTGTATATTGAATGTGTGTTCACCACCCAAAGTCAAGTCTTCTTCCATCACCATTATCTTCCCTTTACCCTCTTCTACCTTGTCCCATACCTTTTCCTTCTGGTTATCACCATACCATTGTGTGTCTATGAGTTTGTTTGTGCTTTTAATTCCTTCACTTTTTTTTGACCCAGATCCCCAAACCAACTCTCTGCTTTCAGCTCACAGTCTGTTTGTGTATCTGTGAGCCTGTTTCTATTTCACTTGTTTATTTTGCTCATTAAACTCCACATATAAGTGAAGTCATATGGCTTTTGTCTTTCTCTCATTGGCTTGTTTCATTTAATGTAATACTCTCCAGGTCTATCCATGCTGCCCAAGAAGGTGAAATTTCCTCTTTTTTTTTCATAGTTGAATAGTATTTGATTGTGTAAATGTACCACAGCCCTTTTATTTACTGGTCTATTGATGGACCCTAGGATTGCTTCTAAATCTTGCCTTTTGTAAATAATGCTACAATGAATATAGGGGTGCATATGTTCTGTTGAATCAGTGTTTCAGCGTTCTTCAGATGTATTCCCAGAAATGGCATCCCTGGGTCATAAGGCAGTTCCATTTTTAATTTTTTGAGGAAACTCCATACTGCAATCTTCAGTGGCTGCACCAATTTGCATTCCACCAACAGAGCACAGGGGTGCCCTTTTCTCCACATCCGTGCCAGCACTTGTTTGTTGATTTATTGATAAAAGCTATCCTGACAGTTATGACAGGTGATATCTCATTGTAGTTTTAATTTGCATCTCTCTGATTATCAGTGACATTTAATATCTTTTCATATATCTATTGTCCATCTGTATGTCCTCTTTGGAGAAGTGTCCACTCAAGTCCTTTGACCATTTTTAAATTGGATTGTTTGTTTTTTAGTGTGGAGTTGTATAATTTCTTTCTAGATTTTGAATAATAACCTCTTATCAGATATATCATTGGTGAATATGTTCTCCCAAACATATTCAACTCTCAAACAAGTGAGTTGTCTTCATTTTGTTGATAGTTTTTTTTCACTGTGCATATCTTTTTAGCTTGATATAGTCCCATTTGCTTATTTTTTTCTTTTGTTTCCATTGCCCAAAAGGACATATCAGGAAAAAATATTGCTAGGAAAAATGTCTGAGATTTAATGTCTATTTTTACTCCTAGAATTTTTATGGTTTCCCAACTTATATGTAAGTCTTTAATCCACTTTGTGTATATTCTTGTGTATAGTGTAAAAAGGTGGTCTAGTTTTATTTTTTGCATGTATCTGTCCAATTTTTCCAATACCATTTATTGAATAGAATATTTTTTACCCCATTGTATGTCTTGCCTACTTTGTCTAATATTAATTGATAATAAAAGCATGGGTTTATTTCTGGGCTCTCTATTCTGTTTCATTAATCTATGTGTCTGTTTTTATGCCAGCACCATGCTGTTTTGATTACTCTGGCCTTGTGCTATGGTTTGATATCTGGTAGCGTGATTCCTTCAACTTTGCTCTTTTTTCTCAAGATTGCTGTAGCTATTCGGGGTCTTTTGTGGTTCCATATCAATTTTTGGAATATTTGTTCTAGTTTTGTGAAATACACCACTTGTATTTTGATAGAAATTACATTGAATCTATAGATTTCTTTGGATAGTATGAACACCTTAAATAATGTTAATTCTTCCTGTCCATGAAAATGGTATATGTTTCTACTTATTTTTATCTTCTACAATGTCTTCAGTGGCATAATTTTTTAAGTATAGGTCTCTTACATAGTTGGTTAAATTTATTCCAAGGTATTTTCTGATGCAATATCAATGGGATTGTATTCTTAGTTTTGCTTTTTGATAGGATATTATTCATGTGTAAAAATGCAACTAATTTCTAGATATTTATTTTGTATTTTGCTAGTTTACTTTATTCATATTTTAGTTCTACTAGTTTTTTAGTGGAATCTTTTGGATTCTCTATGTACAGTATCATGTCAGCTGCAAATAATGACAGTTTTACTTGTTCCTTTCCAATTTAGAAGCCTTTTGTCTGATTGTTGTGGTTAGTGCTTCCAGTACTATGTTGAATAAGAGCGGTGAAAGCAGAAATCCCTGTCTTGTTATAGATCTTAAGGGAAACACTTGCAGTTTTTTCCCATTGAGTATGATGTTGGCTGTGGGTTTGTTATATATGACCTTCATTATGTTGAGGTATGATCCCTCTATTCCTACTTTGCTGAGAGGTTTTTTTTTTTAATTTAATTTTTAGAGAGAGTGGAAAGAGAGGGAGAGAAACATTGATGTGAGCACAAGACATTGATTGGCTGCCTCCCGCACACCCCACAAAGGGGGATCATGCCATAACCCTGGCAGGTGTTCTGATCAGGAATTGAACTGGATACTTTTCATTGCACAGGACAATGCCCAACCAACAGAACTACACTATTCAGGGCACTAAGAGTTTTTATAGAATTATTTTTCTGCATCTATTAATATGATCATGTCATTTTTATCCTTCATTTTATGTGGTATTATTGATTTGCAGATATTGCATCAACCTTGCATCCCTGGAATAGTCACTCGATCATGGAGTATGATATTTTTAATGTATTCCTTGATCTGGTTTGCTAAATTTAGTTAAGAATTTTAACATCTATTTTCATCGGGATATTGGCCTATACTTTTTTTTCTTTGCAGTGTACTTATCTGGTTTTGGAATTAAGATAATTCTGACTCTGTAAAATGAGCTTGGGAGTATTTCTTCAACTTTGCATTTTTGGAATAGTTTGAGAAGAATAGTGTTAATTCTTGTTTGACTGTTTGGTAAAATTTAACTTTGAAGCTATCTGGAATTTTGTTTGTTGGAGGTTTTTTAATTATTATTATTGCTTTAATTTCATTAGTTGTAATTGATCTATTCAGATGTTTTGATACTTCCTGACTTGGTTATGGAAGATTATATGTTTCTTGGAATTTATCTACTTCTAGTTTGTCGTATTTGTTGGCATATAGTTGTTTCTAATTATTATTATTTTTTTTTTACAATCCTTTGTATTTCTCTGGAGTCAGTCTTGCTTCTTCTTTTTCACTTTTTATTTATTTGGGTTTTCTCTCTTCTTTTCTTGATGCGTCTGGTTAAAGGTTTGTCAGTCTTGTTTATCATTTCAAACCACCAGCTGTTGGTTTCATTGATTTTTTTTTTGTATTGTTTCTTTAGAGTTCATTTCATTTATTTATGCTATGATCTATTTTTCCCCCCTTACCCAAGGATAGTTTTTCCATTGCTCTTTGAAGAGAGTGGAAGGGAGGGAGGGAGGGAGAGAGAGGAGAGACACATGGTTTGGTTGTCTATGTGCCCAATCCAGATCAGGGAGATCGAACCTGCAACCCAGGTAAGTGTCCTCAACTGGGAACTGAACCCATGATCTTTCGGTACACAGGCTAACACTATCCCTAAAGCCACATTGGCCATTGCTCTGCTCTTATCTTTGTTATTTCTTTTCTTCTACTCACTTTGGACTTTGTTTGTTGCTATTTTTCTAGTTCCTTTAGGTGTAAAGTTAGATTGTTTATTTAAGGTCTTCTTATTTCTTGAGCTAGACTTATACTGTGAATTTCCCTCTTAGGGCTGCTTTCACTGTCTCCCATAGATTTTGTTGTTGAGTTGTCATTTTCATTTGTTTCAAGGTATCTTTTGATTTCTTCCTCGATTTCATTATTAACCCATTCACTGTTTTGCATCATGTTATTCAGTTCCATGTCTGTGTGTTTTTTGTTTTTTTTCTTGTAATTGATTTCTAGTTTCATATTATTTTGGTCAGAGGAGCTGTTTGTTATGATTCAAATCTTCTTAAATTTATTGATTCTTGTTTTGTGTCCTAACATGCTTGTGGTCTATTCTAGAAAATGTTTCACGTGCACTTGAAAAACATTCCTTTTCTATTGCTTTGGCATGAAATGCTCTGAAGATATCAATTAAATACATCTGATCTAGTTTGTCATTTAAGGTCACTATTTCCTTGTCACTTTTCTGTCTGGAAGATCTATCATTGATGTCAATGGAGTATAAAAATCCCCTACTATGACTGTATTACTTTTGATCTCTTCCTTTATGTCCATTAAGATAAGATATGCTTTATATATTTAGGTGCTCCTATGTTGGGTGCATAAATGTTTACAAGGGTTATATCTTCTTGTTGGATTTATTTCTTTATCATTACGTAGTGTCCTTTTTTGTCTCTTACTATAGACTTTGTTTTAAAGGTTATTTTTTATTTTATTTTATTGATTAAGGTATTATATATGTGTCCTTATCTCCCCATTGCCCTCCACCAACCCCCCCACTCATGCCCTCACACCCCTGTTGTCTGTGTTCATTGGTTAGGCTTATATGCATGCATACAAGTCCTTTGGTTGATCTTTCCTCCTTCCCCCCACCCTCCCCTACCTTCCCTCTGAGGTTTGACGGACTGATCGATGTTTCTCTGTTTCTGGATCTGTTTTTGTCCATCAGTTTATATTGTTCATTATTTTCCATAAATGAGTGAGATAATGTGATATTTATCTTTCTCTAACTGGCTTATTTCACTTAACATAATGCTCTCCAGTTCCATACATGCTGTTGCAAATGGTAAGAATGCCTTCTTTTTTATCACAGTGTACTATCTCATTGTCGATATAAGTATTGCTGCTCAGCTTTTACTTTTTCACTTCCATTTGCATGAAATATCTTTTTCCATCCCTTTACTTTTAATCTGTTTATCTTTTATTTAAGGTAGGTCTCTTGAAACATATATAAGGGCCTTATTTTCTTATCTATTCAGCTATCCTATGTCTTTTGACTACAGCATTTAAGCATTTACATTTAAAATAATTATTGTTAGGTGCGTATTTATTGCACTTCATTCTTTTAACTATGTTCCCATGTATTTTATTTTTTGTTTCTCTTTTCTTCTTCTTTTTTTTTGTTTTGAAGAAAACACTTTTACATTTCTTGTAATACTGGTTTGTTGGTAACAAAGTCCCAAATAGCCCACCATTTACCACTAGATTATAATTGACAAAAAGTCAGGAACATGTCAATCTTGTTCACTATTATATACCTAGTGACTAGCACTCAAATGTTTAACATATAGGCACTTAAGGAATATTCTAAAATAGGTAATGCATAAAGGAGTAGTTTGTTATTTGTGGATTTTAGACCTCTTAGTTGCTATTCCTATTTTCTGAACTTAGTTGGACTCAGACAGTTGCCATTCCCCATCACTCCTACTCTTGAGCTCTTTGGTTCCTGTAGTGGGAAGAGAGTGTACTTGGCTTTGCTAATCCTCCCACAACCCTGTTTCCTTGCCCCTGAATGACTAAGCCATTGTCTTGCATGCCCATTGTCACCCTATGGATACATCTACAAGACTGAGAATTTGAATACAGTTAACAATCAAGAAAAGTTCATTACCCCCCATATAATTATGCTTGTTATTGTTGTACCCCAGGGAGCTACTATACTTGGAAATCCTCCAAATTCCAATCTTTGGGCCGTTCACACCCTTGGCCTGGAGAGCTGCATACTTTTTTTTTCTTTTTTTTTTTAAATAAGCCAGCTTGTTTGTACCTGGTAAAGGCTATTGTTTCCTATAAATACTGGCGCTATTTTGATTAATCTTGATGTAAAAAAAAAGTGCTTAAAAACTTCTAATCCTTTTCTTACTTACCTCAATAGCATTTAATTTATGTATGTTAGCAGATATTTATTTGTGCTATTATGGCTTGTCCTGTTGGTGGAGGGGACTACTACCTGTATATGAGTTATATTGGAGGCAAAATTGCTACTAGAAGTCATAGAAAATTAGCTGGTATGTGGGGATGGGTGGAGCCATTAGAGGTGGTGGTAATGGTGATGTGGCAGCTTTAATGATAAACTAACCTCTATTTACTAAATTTACCTAAATCCCAAAGGCTTGATTTTATGGTCCTATTTCAATTATGTAAAGTATTCTAGCATAGTTGAATATTTGTACTCATATATTCCTAAGCAGTGCACTGTAATAAATTAGACTCGTTCTTTAGTATAAATCAAAAATTTGTCTGATATTATAATGCAGTGTTGAGACAATGATATTCTGAACCATGCAGCAATTATTTATTTTTCTGGCAGTACACTATGTCCATGTCACAACTTTTCTGTTAATGGGCCACTATCATTCACTGCCACTGACAGACACAGAGCTTAAGATTATAAAGATGGAATGCCAGTAGGATGACAAAAATCGTGACAAATGTAACTGACAATGTCCTTCTTTCTGACAGAATCTTATTGAAAACCATACTCATAGACATATACCTTTCCACAGCACGAACCTTACTGAAAAGGTTCTCAAAATATTAAAGGAATAAATAATACCAGTTCTCTAAATTTCCCCCCCAAAATCAAAAACAAATGAACTTAAAATCTGAAAAGATATGATAAGGTTGAGTGAAAATTAAAATATTTTAGTGTACAATTCTCTCCCAACTAATGATTATGTGTTATTAAATATCTCAAATTCATACTTAATTTTTGAAGTATACAATGAAAATGGCAGACCATTTTGTTTATTCATAATTTGATATGCATTTAGAATGCTCCACTTTTTGTCTTGTATGAATAAGACTGCTATAAACATTCATGTACCAGTTTTTATAAGAACATATGTTTTTAGGGGTATATGCTGTGGAAAGGTATATGTCTATGAGTGAAATTGCTGGATCATATGGCATTAGGGATTGATTGTATCCTCCCACCCTAATTCATATGTTGGAGTCCTAAACTTCTAGACCTCAAAATATGACATTATTAGGAATGAGGATCCCTGCAGATGTAATTAGTTAAGATTAAGTCCTGTTGAAGTTGAGTGGGCCCTGAATCCAAAGCACTGATGTCCAATAAAAAGGGAAAATTTGGAGAGGCACAAGGAGAACACCATGTGAACAAGCAGGCAAAGATTGGGTGATGTTTCAAACCAAGGAACACCACAGGTTTTAACAAACTACCAGAAGCTAAGAAAGAGAGAGGGCTGGAACATATCCTCTCTCATGGGCCTCAGAAGGAACCAACTCTGTGAATACTTTGATCTCGAACTTCTAGCCTCCAGGATTGGAGAGAATAAAATTCGGTTGTTTTAGTCATCCAGTTTGTGGTACATTGTTAAGCATAATATAGGTCACTATCTAGTTCTTCTATTAGACCTGTTAATATTTGCTTTATTTACTTAGGTGCTTCAATTTTGGGTGCCTATAATATTAACAAATGCTATATACTTTTTTGAATTGACCCCTTTATCATTATATTAGAGGTCTAGTGCATGAATTCATGCACCAGTGGTATACCTCGGCCTGGCCTGCAGGATCGGACCGAAACCAGCTCTCCAACATCCCTCGAGGGGTCCCAGACTGTGAGAGAGTGCAGGTCAGGTTGAGGGATCGCCCCCCCCACCCCCCCGATGCACAACTGGGGCCAGGGAGGGATGCGGGAGGTTGGCCAGCCAGGGATGACCACGGGAGGGCTCCAGGGCAGGTCTGGCCTGTCACACTCAGTCCCAATCAGCTAGACCCCAGCAGCAAACAAACCTACCAGGAGTGTTTGAGCAGCCTTAGCATATTATTAGCATATTATGCTTTGATTGGTTGAATGGATGACCAGATACTTTGCATATTAGGCTTTTATTATATAGGATATTTACTAAGATAGACCATATTCTGAGCCATGTAAAACACAGTTCAAAAATTTTAAGAGAATAGAAATCATATATTTTCTTTGACACAACCAATTAAACTAGACAGCAATAGCAGAAAGCTGAAAAATCTAAAAATATTTGGAGATTAAACAACACACTTCGACTTTAGGAAATTAGTATATAAAAAGCAACTTAAGACTGAAGCATTCACAATTGGAAATAATAAAAGTTAGAACATAAATCAAGTAAATTCAGTACAAATCAATAGGGAAAAAATCAATATGTAAAAGCTTTTTCTGTAAAAATAACAATAAAACATAACTTCTATCACAATAACAAAGGAAAAATAGAGAAAACACAAATTACTAAAATCAGAAAATTATCTCTACTATCTTCTGTCCATTAAAAAGATCATTTAAAAAAGGTAAAAAAAGATAATTTAAAAATGCCAAAAAACTTCATGTACACCAACTTGATCATTTACATGAAATAGACCAATTCCTAGGAAGACACAATCTACTAAAAGATTGTGAGCCAAGAGAATAAATAATATAATTCACTTAAACCTATCAATAATTAATACTCTTCACAAAAAGAAAGCACACAAAAGTTTCATTAGTGAATTCCACAAAATATTAAAAGAATAAATGATAACAGTTCTCTAGATTTCCCCTAAATAATCAGAAGCAAGGGAACACTTCCTAAATCATTCTATGGGGTTGCCATTACCCTAATAATAAAACAAAGACATTATAAGAAAAAAAAACTACTACAGATCAACATTCCTTTGAATTATGCAAAACATTTAAATATATCTATCAAGTCAAATCTAACAATGTATAAAAGGAATTATACATCATTCTCAATTGCTATTCATTCCTGATATGCAAGGTTGGTCCAAGACACTCACACAAAAGAATTCCTGTAATCCATCATACCAAAGGCTAAAGAAAAAAATAATAATATTAATAAGTATAGAAAGGGAATTTTATTGAACCCAACACCTATACATGATAAAAAAAAAAAAACCTTCAGCAAAGTAAGAATGGAAAAGAACTTTCTCAACTTGATAAAGAACATCTGCAAAAAATGTATAGCTCACATCATACTTAACGGTTAGAAATGAAATACTTTCTCCCTAAAATCAAGACTAAATGAGGATGCCCTATCTCATCACTCCTACTCGATAATGTACTAGAACTCCTAATTAATGCAATAAGACAAGAAAATGAAATAAATGGCAGATAGATTGGGAAGGAAGAAATAAAACTGTCTATGTTTATAGAAAAATGATTGTATATGTAGAAAAGTGAACAATTGACTAAACTTCCTTGGAACTAATAAGTGATTGCAGGAAATTTTCAGGAAACATAGGGATAACATACAAAGTTAATTAATTTGCCATATAACAATCATGAACAGTTGGGAATTTGAAATATAAGACACAATATCATTGCCCAGTCAGCATGGTTCAGTGGTTGAGCATCAACCTATGAACTAGGAGGTCACAATTTGATTAGCAATAAGAGCACATGCCTGGGTGGTGGGCTTGATCCCCAGTGTGGGGCATGCTGATCAATGTTTCTCTCTCATCATTGATGTTTCTATCTCTTTCTCTCCCTCTCCTTCCTCTCTGAAATAAATAATAAAAAAATATATAAAAAATACCATTTACATTAACAGCAAAATTTTGAAATGCTTAGGTATAAATCTAACAAAACATATCTAGGATCTATATGAGGAAAACTATAAAAAAATTTGATGAAATTCCTTAAATAAATTGAGATATATATTTTTTAAATATATTTTATTGATTTTTTACAGAGCGGAAGGGAGAGAGATAGAGAGAAGCATCGATGAGAGAGAAACATCGATCAGCTGCCTCCTGCACATCTCCTACTGGGGATGTGCCTGCAACCCAGGTACATGCCCTTGACCAGAATCGAACCTGGGACCTTTCAGTCCGCAGGCCGACGCTCCATCCACTAAGCCAAACCAGTTTCGGCAATATTTTAATCATATTTTATTTTATAGAAACTTTCAAATGGCATGACACTCCCACTGCACATGGCTCAGGGACCTGCAACTTGGTGCTTGGACCTTCTGGTGGGTGATAGCTAGAATGGGGAGGCAATGAGCAATCTCCAAAGGAAAGAAAAAGAGGAATCACTAAGAAAGGAAATAAGTGAAATGGAGGCATGCAATAAGAATTAGAAAGAGAGCAACAAGAAAAGCCCAGAGTGAGCCGAAAGAAGGAAATAATAAAGATCAGAGTGGAAATAAATGACATAGAGACCAAAAAATCAGTACAAAAGATCAATGAAACCAAGAGCTGGTTTTTTGAAAGGATAAACAAGATTGATGAACCTCTAGACAGACTCACCAAGAAGCAAAGAGAGAGGGCCGAAATAAACAAAATCAGAAATGAAAGAGGTGAAATAATAACAGATCCGCAGAAATATGAAGAATCGTAAAAAAAAAATGCCTTAAGCAACTCTATTCCAACAGAT
The DNA here is from genome assembly GCF_000327345.1 of Myotis davidii. Taxonomy (NCBI): domain Eukaryota; kingdom Metazoa; phylum Chordata; class Mammalia; order Chiroptera; family Vespertilionidae; genus Myotis; species Myotis davidii. The sequence goes on along the minus strand of NW_006287324.1, from coordinate 686,114 downwards.
TGTTCAACTTAGAAGAAATGGACATATTCTTTGAAAAATATGACCTTCCAAAATGCAACCAGGAAGAATAAAAAAATTGGAATAAGCTGATAACTATGGAGGAAATTGAAGCAGTAATCAAAAACTTCCAACAAACAAAAGCTCTGGAACAGATGGCTTCACAGAGAGTTTTATCAAACATTCAAAGAAGAACCAAAACCTATACTTCTCAGACTATTCCAAAAATTTTAAGAGGAAGCAACACTCTTCCTAAGAAGCCAGCATTACCCTAATCCAAAAACCAGATAAAGACAATAGAAAGAAAGAGAATTACAGACAATATCTCTCATGAACATAGATGCCAAAATTCTTAATAAAATTCTAGCAAATTGAATCTAGCATTACATTAAAAAGATCATACACCATGACCAAGTGGAATTTTTTCCAGGGATGCAAGGATGGTACAATATCTGCAAATTAATAAATGTGATACACCACATAAACAAACTGAGAGATAAAAACCATATAATCATATCCATTGACGCAGAAAAAGCATTTGACAAAACCCAACACCCTTTCTTTCAAACAGGGATGCCCACACTCACCACTCCTGTTCTACATAGTACTGGAGATTCTATCGATGGTGATCAGACAAGAAGAAGAAATAAAAAGCATCCAAATTGGAAAAGAAGTAAAACTGTTGTTATTCACAGATGACATGATATTGTACATAGAAAACACTAAAGACTCCGTCAAAAAAGTACTAGACTTAATAAATGAATTCGGCAATGTAACAGGATACTAAATTAACACCTAGAAGTCTATGGCTTTTTTATACACCAATAATGAACTCACAAAAGGAGAAACTAAGAAAACAATCCCATTTACCATTGCAACAAAAAAATTAAGATACCTAGGAATAAATTTATCCAGGGAGGTAAAGGACATGTACTCAGAAAATTACAGGATGCTGAAAAAGAGATAGAAGAAGACATAAACAAATGGAAGGATATTCCATTTTCAGATCCTTCCACATTATTTTACCAAGAATGTTTTAACTCTGTGTCTGTTATATAGTTCATAGTAGGGATGGTGTATCTCAAACATTTTAAGTTTTTCTACTTACCTCCTCAAATAAATATGGTTTATCTAAAGATTCTTTAAAAATTACAATGATGGCCCAAATCATGCATTTGCTAGTGATTTTTTCTTTCTTGCCTTGAAAGTAACAACTCAATGCATTGTTGTTGCATCCTTGAAAATCTGAAATCATAATATTCATAATTGAAATAGTTGGGCTTAAGTTGTAGCTTATATCAACACTGCTCAGAATTATTTTAGTAACTTATCTTTCATGTGGAAATGAATAATTTCATAAATATATTTCAAATGAGAGATGAAAGTGGTCCTTAAGGAAAGGTTTTTTTTTTCTTTTGTTGTTTGGTTATATGCTGATTTCCAAAATACAATGCTATAAAGTGTGCTCTGAAAGAAAACAAAATGTTTTAAATAAAAAAAGACCCCAAATAACTGCAGCAATCTTGAGAAAGAAGAACAAAGTTTGAGGGATCACAATACCAGATATCAAGCTATTTTACAAAGCCACTGTTCTCAAAACTGGCTGGTACTGGCAAATAAACAGACATATAGACCAGTGAAACAGAATAGAGAACCTGGAAATCGACACAAGCCATTATGCACAATTAATATTTGAAAAAGGAGACAAAAGCATGAATTGAGTCAAGACAGTCTCTTTAATAAATGGTGTTGGGAAAACTGGACAGATAGATGCAAAAAATGAAACTAGACCACCAACTTACAACATACACAAAATAAATTCAAAATATATAAAGGACTTAAATGTACGACAGGAAACGATAAAAATTCTAGAAGAAGCCAAAGGAAACAAAATCTCAGACATATGGCGAAGCAATTTTTTTAAATTCGGAATTGATGCTGCTATGTCTTTGGATCTATTTTGTTCATCAGTTTATTTTGTTCAAGTGGACAGAAGGCCAAGAGACATGAAAAAATCATGCTCAAAGTTACTAATCATCAGAGCGATGCAAATCAAAACAACAATTGAGGTATCACCTCACAACTTGTCAGAATGGCTACCATCAACAAATCAACAAATGATAAGCGCTGGTGAGGATGTGGAGAAAAAGGAACTATCATGCAGTGCTGGTGGGAATGCAGACTGGTGCAACCACTGTAGAAAACAGTATGAAGTTTCCTCAAAATATTAAAAAAAAATGGAGTTTCCATTTGACCCAGTAATTCCACTTCTAGGAATATATCCCAAGAAATCAGAAACACCTATCAGAAAGGATATATGCACCTTTGTGTTCATAGAAGCACAATTTACAATAGCTAAGATTTGGAAACAGTCTAAGAGAGAGAGAGAGAGAGAGAGAGAGAGATATTTCAATTCATGAAAAAAAATGTGGCCAAAGATAATGAATTAAAGAGCAAAATTAGTTAAAATTTTTATATAAATGTGGAAAGCACAATTATTCAAGTAAAGAATAGAATGGCTACATCCAACAATATATTGTGTGCTAGCTAAACTTCAAAAGTGAAACCACTTTGGAATAATAGGACTTGCAGTTATCTCAATGTTGTTGTTTTTTTAAATTTCTTTATTGATTAAGGTATTACATATGTGTCCTCATCCCCCCCATTACCCCATCCCCAACCCCCACACTCATGCCCCCACGCCCTGTTGTCTGTGTCTATTGGTTAGGCTTATATGCATGCATACAAGTCCTTTGGTTGTTCTCTCTGAAATTTAGATTCTAATTGCTCCACCACTCACTGGATGGTCTTTGGAACCCAGAATCATTTTGAGTTGTAAGTCTCTGCAGAAGAAAACAAATATAATTAATTTAAGGATTAATAAAATGCCAAAATTAGAGAAGACCTTAGTACAGAGCAAAAAGATCAAGTAAGGAGGCTGAGAGCAGGAGCCTACCTTTTTGTGGAGATCAAGTTAAAGCACCACAGTGTAACACTGGGAATCCCTGGGTTTAGCTGGCAACAAGCCAGCTCTTGGGGTTGTGGTGGTGGGAGAGGCTCTCATTCTCTACTGGAAGTGTTTACTATCCCTTAAGCCCAAAGTGTACAGGAGCTGAGCAGCTGTCCCAGAAACAGCTGGCACCCAAATCTAGACAGGAAGTCCCCAGTAAGTCCATTTCCCTACTGCCATATTCTCTTTGTCCAGCTTACAATATAAGAAGAGAGAACTTCAGAAGGGAAGGGGAAGTTGCATTAGAAAGAAAGCTAGACCATGTTCAGCAGT
>NW_006287324.1:676722-682793 GCF_000327345.1 Myotis davidii | reverse complement strand
GTGGAGGTGGTGAGGGGGGTGAGGGGGGAGGGGGGTGTATTGGAATCTCTGTTATGCTGACCCTGGCCTAAAGAGTTTTCCCTTTTCTTTTTTATTTAATATATTTTATTTATTTTTTACAGAGAGAAAGGGAGAGGGATAGAGAGTTAGAAACATCAATGAGAGAGAAACATTGATCAGCTGCCTCCTGCACACCCCCTACTGGGGCTGTGCCTGCAACCATGGTACATACTCTTGACCAGAATCGAACCTGGGACCCTTGAGTCCGCAGGCCGACACTCTATCCACTGAGCCAAACCAGTCAGGGCTCCCTTTTCTTAATTTAATAAAGCTTATTTCTTAATCCATGTAATGTGATGGTGTGATGTTGAGAAATTTGTTCTGTCCTCTTGCATGAAAGATGCAGTCTGGAGGGCCCACCTGATGCAACATATGTTCAGGCTTCCCTGAGAGCTATATATAGTTCTCAGATACTGAAGGATATTGTCTCTGTTCCTTTCATTCTGGTGCAGGCTGTGGCTCATGCTGGAGTCTGGCAACCTGTGAACCTCTTCCTACAATAGGTAACTGTTCAATGGATAGAACAAGTTCTAATCACAGCTCCATACACTGAGTAAGAAGCAAGGCTCTCTATCTTATGTGTGCATGGCTTGTTTTAATCCTCTTCTCTGACCTAGTCACCATTTTTCTTCATATAATTTCAATCATAACCTTTTCAAAAGTCTTATATATTTATTAATGATGCCCATATTATCATTGTTGGATTCAATATGAATCTCCAACTCCATGTGAATGGCCAAAGGTAACACAAACTTAACATATCAAAAATAGTCACTTATTTTACAATCTCTCAAGTTGTCTCCCCACAGTCTCATCTATCTCAGTAAATGTCTCTACCATTTATCCAGTTGTTCAGGCTCAAATTCCAGAAGCCAAGCTGTTCTTTCTCTTTCCATCATTCTCTGCATCTAATCCATCAATAAGTTTCTACCCATAAAATGTCTCTTACATGACAACTTCTCTCCACTTTTACCACTGCCACTCTAGCCTAAGCCAACCAGGAGTTTTGGTCAAGTGTCCTAACTAATTTATCTTTTTCTCTTGTTTTACATAGCTGCTGAACTAATAATTTTAATTGCAAGACAGAGTATGTTCCAAATCTGCTTAGTGTTTGGCTCTGCGATTGGAATAAAAATATCAAAATCCTTAATGTAGCCTCAAGACCCTACAGGATCTGGTTTCTACCTGCTTTGTCAACCTGCTCTCTGAGGATGGCGCTCAGTCTCACTGACCTTATCCTTTTCATTGAGCGCACCACTCTTCTTCCTGCATTGGGCTTGTGCGTGAGTAATTTCCTCTGTGGACACATCTTCTAGCAGATCTTTACATGTCTTGCTCTTTCAGTCATTTATGTCTCAGATGAAATTTAAGATTACCAGTGAGATCTGCCTTACTATCTAATTTATGTATAAATTTTAAGACTTCACCTGTCCTCACCTAACCCCTAACAAATGGCCAGAACGGCTGGGCAATTAACAGCCAGCTGATAAATCACAAGAGTCTATCCTCCCTATCCCAAGATACCTAAGAGTAGGTGGTTTAAATCACCTTAGGGAGATAGATCAAAAAAATTAGAGCCATGCTAATCAAAGATAATGATGAAACTAACCTGAGAATGACCTCTGACTCTGCTACACACTCATTTTGGTACATCAGAATATTAAATAACACACCTGGAAATCTAAGGAATATTCTGTTGAAACCCTCCCCTGGAACCCCACAGAATTCCTGCCTGCCCAGAGAAAATAGATAAAACCCTTCTGGTAAAAAAGCTCTGGTAAGCGTTATTCTTTGAGCACGCCTGTGCCCCTTTTCCCCAGACGTGTACTTTGCTTCTTCTACTTGCCTCACTGTCCAAAGCCTTAATAAACTCACCTTCACTTTCATCTGGACTCACGTCTTGAAATTTTTCCTGCACAAGTCAAGGACCAGGAGGTCACCTAACATACAAAATCTCCTGGGTCATGCTGGGGTAATGTGACTGGACCAGAGCAGAAGTGGTCCAGTAACACTAATATATCACCAGTTTTCACTTTGTCTTCACATAATTGTCCACAATAAATTTATGAGTATAAACATAAATACAAATTTATTGATACATACAGATGTCACACATGTACACACATACACACACATACATAAACACACACATGCCCAAACAAATTTTGATTCCATCTGGAAATACTATAGCTTTAGTTCTTTCCTCTAATTTCAAATCTTAAAACTTTCCTTTTATATATACAGTTGTTGGGTCAAGCATAAAGGATAATGTTTATAACTTACTATCCATACCACAAACAAGGAAAACTTCTAACATAAAAGGAAAACTTTGATACTTGTTATACAGGCAGTCCTCAGGTTACATTGGACTCAACGTATGTTGTTTCATGGTTACATCTCCATCTCCCATTTATTTATATTAAAAAAGTTCCGTCATTTCAACATATGTACATATATGCTTTATGTTTTTTATTATTTATTTACCATAAGTAAAGGTCAGGAATTGTTATCTTTCTTTAATTTTTTTTTTACTGTTTCACTTCATTATTGCTGTGTATGTGCTCCAGGTGAGTGACGTAGGTGCTTATGTAGGTGGGTTCCAACCTAAATCACTTTATGCTGCTCTGTAGGACCAGATCTCTGACATAACCCGAGGACCTACTGTACTTGCTAACTGCTCAGGAAAGAATAAAGAATAAATAACCTGTGAAAGAAAGGTAAAGGGGAAGGGACTTCAAGAGGAAATAACCAATTAACGCTCTAAGAGATTGAGTAAAAGGAAAATGGAGTAGCATGGAGAACAGAGAAAGCCCAAGAGGGGCATCCTCAGTAGGACTGGGACAATCAATGTGGACACATCATAAATGCTTGTTGGATGAAGTTCCTTGCTCTTTTTATTTTTTAAATCCTCACTCAAGAATATTTTTTCATTGCTTTTTAAGAAAGAGTGGAAGAGAGAGGGGAAGTCAGAGAGAAGTATTGATGTGAAAGAAACACATTGATTGGTTGCCTCCTGCACACACCCTAACCAGGGACCAACCTGGGAAGGAGCCTGTAACCAAGGTATGTGCCCTTGACCAGGATTGAACCTGGGACCCTTCAGTCTGCAGGCTGATGCTCTATCTACAAAGTCAAATGGGCTAGGGCTAAAATTCCTTCCTTTTATTCTTCCACTTATCTATTCTTTTGGATCCAACCCAAAGTTGGAGTCAATGACAGACCTGTGTACATGGATGCTTGATTCCTTTGGCTCTGATCATATATGTGAAATGAGCTGGAAGCCTGCCCAAACCAATATGCAAACTAAGACACAAATCAGTGACCTATTTTGCCTGTGAATAATTGGCTATTTGTGTCAGTTAAGGCACATGTATTCTTCCCTTTTCAAGCATGATTTAACTTTCAAACTTCTCTTAACTGCTAAATACCAACAGATCCTGCTCTCAATCTGCTCTATTGAGCATTCCCCAACCTAATACAAAGACCATTTTTTGCCTCTAAGAGTTAGCTTGCCAAGGGTAATATTAGTGTTCTGGAAATGTACATTCATCCTATCTGAGTGAGCAGAAGGAAGTATTTGATCAATCCAAGTGCAGCACATTAGGTGGGTGGAAGACAATAAGCATAGGATGGCCCATTGGTTCAGTACACTGTAGGAATTAACAGATATGCACCAATTGCTCCCTGAGCTGCATCGCAGAGTGACTCCAGGAATCAAGAAGTAAAAAGTCAAGAAAGCAGGAGGTAGACATTAGACATACTACACAGTGAGATTACATATATTTTTTTTTGCCCTGGGGTCAAATGTGCAGTTTCAGTGCACTGGCATAAACTGCTGAATTTGTGCACATCCAAAGTCAAGGCCAACTTGCAACAGGGAGTAGAGAGCACCCAAGGGCCTGAAGGGGAAATGTACACACTTTTCAGCCCCCAAATAATCGGGCCTTCACAGAATTGGAAAGCAGCTCCCCCTAAGAAGAGGAAGGTTCATGTAGATGGATAATAGCATGCAGAACTTACAAAAGCTCAGGAGAAGGAAAATTCATGATCAGAGAATAAACTAGTATTAAATTACTGTGTTGCTAGGCTATCAGCATTAGTGTATTGTATGTAAATATGTCTCAGGCAATTTAGCACTAATTATTAAAGAGCTGTGTTTTTGTGGCCTTTTCTCTAGCATTCCTCTTTATTTATGCACTTTTGACTTTCCTACATTTCTTTTTGTCAGTCTATCTTTATTGGGTCAACTAGGATGTGGCATACATGGCTGTGACTATAGTATAAAAAGGTGGGCTTGCCCTAACCGGTTTGGTTCAGTGGATAGAGCATCGGCCTGCAGACTCAAGGGTCCTGGGTTCAATTCCCATCAAAGGCATGTACCTTGGTTGCAGGCACATCTCCAGTGGCGGGAAGGAAACGTGTGTGTGTGTGTGTGTGTGTGTGTGTGTGTATTTCTCATAGCAACAGCTACATTATAGAATACACTGGTTTGATCATTTCCATTTTGCTCTGCTTGGGAAGCTAGTGGAGCAAAACCCAAAGGAAAGAAATCTAAGGTATAATTTATTTAGCATGATCTCCATCTGCCTGTAAGGGGTTGAGCCGCCCATGACATTCAGGAAGGTATTTATGACAGGAAACAGAATGGAAAAGCAGATCAGGGACCAAGAAAACTTGCTACCTTACCCCTGAATTGTCTTGTAAATAGTTGCTGTTTTAAAGACTAAAGACAACTTCTACATGTAACCCTGACACAATAGTTCCCATCTGTTTATGCCAAAGGCTTTTGTCTGAATCTTTAACACAAATTCAGTAATGTTCAACCTTTTTTATCCTCCTTTAGATAATCTGGTTGCTTTCAGATGTGTGAACTGCTGCTTCCAGACTCTCCTTTGATCATTTCACACTCAACACCTTCATCATACTGGAAATATCAACATACACTTAAATCTAATGTCATTTTTATTACCTATTGCAGTAGAAATTTAAGTAACAAAACATGGACAAGATATACATTATTACAGAAGAATACAGCATCCTATTTTGTCACTTTATGAGTTTTGTTTTGTCTGCTACATATTATTTGTTAGTATCATCAGTCTATAGGGACAAATTTTCCTTCTAGCACCTAGCAAGTACCTGGCATATGTCAGACACATATACAATAATTGTTGCATTATTTTAAAAGGCCATTTTGAAAGGTTTCAGGGAAGAAATGGGTCTTAGTCAATTTATTAATGTGATAAGATAATTGGAGGCTGAAACCCTTTTGGCTCAGTGGATAGAGCATCGGCCTGCGGACTGAAGGGTCCCAGGTTCGATTCCGGTCAAGGGCATGTACCTTGGTTGCGGGCACATCCCCAGTAGGGGTTGTGCAGGAGGCAGCTGATCAATGTTTCTCTCTCATCGATGTTTCTAACTCTCTATCTCTCTCCCTTCCTCTCTGTAAAAAATCAATAAAATATATTTTTTTAAAAAAAAGATAATTGGAGGAGATAAAAGGTCAAGTTTGTTACTATAGTCCAGGTTCATGATATTCCAAAATAAATTTAAATATTTTATTCATTTATTCAACAAATATTTGATATCTATTATGTGCTACAGTTCATAAGCTGCTGGCTGCTAGCCAGGGCCTTCCTTTGTCCTCCCCCCTTGTGGTCAGCACATGTCATAGTGGGCGGTCAAACTCTCACTCATTCAAACTCCCGAGGGGACAATTTGCTTATTGGCCTTTTATTATATAGGATTTCTTTTTTAAAAAATTAAATCTTTATTATTCAGATTATTACAGTTGTTCCTCTTTCCCCCCCCCATAGCTCTCCTCCACCCAGTTCCCACCCCACCCTCTGCCCTTACCCACCTCCCCCCACTGTCCTCATACATAGCTGTACGATTTTTGTCCAGTCTCTTCCCACAACCCCTACACCCTTTCCCCCCCAAAAATATTGAGTTCACACCTTTCTATGCCCCTGATTCTATTATATTCACCAGTTTATTCTGTTCATCAGATT
>NW_006287324.1:672893-676219 GCF_000327345.1 Myotis davidii | reverse complement strand
TGTTCTTTATTTCAGTCACTGTATGCTTAATTTCTATTTGGTCCTTTTTCATACACTCGAGGGTCTCACTAGATTTATTGAGGGTCTCACTAAATTTATCAGCGGTTTCTAGAAAATTCTTGAAAAGTTTTATAACCTTGGTTTTGAACTCTGTATCTGTGGGGAGCCGATATAGGATTAAGCCTCGGACTGACCTGTTGGCAAAGTCACAAACAAATCCCAGCTTAGGGGGCACAGTCCTTTTAAGCATAATTAGGCTTGACCTTATGATGTTCTCTAGATCTTATCTGGGAAGCTAATGGGCTGAGGGAAGTGCAGCAAGAACAAGAACAAAAACAAGTGAAACTCACAAGAACAGTGTAACTGTGGTAACCACTACCTTGTTTACCTCTCACTATAAAATAAAGGCTCAGCTTGCCTCAGGATCTTTCTCTGTGGCCTCATCCAGGCACAGGAAGATCCATGGAGACTAAAGAGAGCTAGAGAGTTCTGAATGCTGTCTCTGTGTAAAACATTCTTCGTTGACTCCGACCACACCTTTGGGAACCCCTGGATCCCCGGGGCTGGATCCCAGCATATATCCAGTAGTTTGCTTTCCTCCATTTCTGTCATTTGTGACCTATTTCTTTGTTGCTGCATTTTGGCTGCTTCCCTGTGTTGATAGGGTGGCTTTCTGTGCTAGGTGTCCTATAGGGCCTAGTAGCTCAGCCTCCCCAATTACCTGAGGTGGACACTCTTGGTGCACCCATTTGTGGGCTGTGTGAACAGTCTTCTTGTAGTTAAACATTGATTGTAATTGGTATCACTGAGAGGAATTGACCTCCAGGCCAATTGGCTGTGAGAATCAGCTGTGTCTACGGTGGGAGAACTTCTGTGCTGGTGACACCCTTCTGGGGCAAGACTTGCTTCAGTGGGGCTTTGGTGCTCACTGAGTCTGCCCCCTGAGTGTGTTCCTTATGGATCTGAGAAGTTGTAATCTGGATGGTCCCACCCTGACCACTGGTTACACTAGCACTTGGATCTCTAAGGAGGTGCTAATTTAGCTTCTGCCTGAGGCTACCCAGCAGGTGCTATGGAGAGATCTACAGATTCCTCGTTTTGGGATTTGGAGGTGCCTAGATGAGGCCCAGCTGTGAAGCAATGCAAGCTTCTGTGGGGCCTTGAGCCTTGTTTTGGATCTCTCTGACCCAGCTGCAGTTTGTTAGGGAATTTTAGGTTTCAAAGGGTCAGGTCATTCATATGCAAAAGCCTCTGTGCACAGCTTGGTTGGGGTGGAGTCTCAGGGAATCAACAGGGTGGAGCAAACAGTTACAGCTGATCCTCAGTCCTGCCCTAAGAGGTCCTGGGTCTCAGTGTCCCCGTAATCCCTGCAAGCACCTCTGAGAGAAAGCCACCCTTGAATTCCACCTGCTGCCAGACAGTCCAGTTTCTCCCTGTATTTGTCTGGGTCCCCAGAGACTCTCCTGGAACTGGAGTTCAGACCAGGAGTATGTGTCTCCCTCCCGATTGAAAAAGACAACAGTGTCCTCAGTTGCCAGCCCTTTCCGCATACACCTCCGTACCTCTGCACTTTACTTCGGCACCTCCTCTGAGTCTCAGTGTGCTTTTCTATTTCCTTATATAGGATTTCTCTCACAAATAATTATAGTGGGAGAGTACAAAACTAGGTAAGATAAATACATACAAACACACACATTTTACATGGTTCTAAATAAAACAAATAAGGCAGGGAGAAGGCTAGGAAAAGCTGGGAGTTGTACAAGACATTGCTTTCTTAATTGTTATGACCGGGGGAAGCCTCACTTGAGGTCTCTCTAAGTCCGCTCCCAAGGGAGGTATGTGAGTGAGCACATGAAGGAAGGATGCTCTGTGCACACCCTTGAGATAGGAGTATACGCATATGTTTGAGGAATAGCAATAAGGCCAACCTTATTAGAGAAGAATGAATAAAGAGGTAAATTGGAGATAAACAGGATATGCAGTCAGAGAGAGATCATGCAGAACCTTCAGGCCATAGTAAGTGTTCTGTTTATTTACTGAGTGAGATGAGACATTGAGAAAAGCAGTGACATGACACAACTTGTTTTAACAGGATCACTCTAGCTGCTATGTTTAAAATAAATTATCAAGGTCAAAATCAAGTATACTAAATTAAAAACAGAAAACTATTAAACTATTTTAGGCAAGTATGATAGTAGCTTGAACTATGATGGTAGTGGTATAAGTAATGAAATTCTGTGTCCTATATAATAAAAGGTTAATATGCAAATTGACCAAATAGCAGAATGACTGGTCTCTATTATGTGCACTGACCACCAGGGGGGAGATGCTCAATGCAGGATCTGTCCCCTGAGGGTCAGTGCTCTCCCACAGGGGGAGCATCACTCATCCAGAAACTGGCTCATGGCTCAGGAACACAGCGGTGGTGGCAAGAGGCCTCCTCAGCAGCACTAAGGATGTTCAACTGCCAGCTAAGGCCTGCTCCCCACGGGAGTCGGCAGTCTAACAGGGCTTCTGGACTACAAGAGGGTGAATGGGTTGAGGGACTCCCTGGAGTGCATGAATTTCATGCACTGGACCTCTAGTTTGATATAATAACCAATAGGATTTTGATATGTGGTATAAAAGCAACAAAAAGGGAATCAAGGAGGATTTTAAGGATTTACCATTAACGCGAATGGAGAAGAAAATTTAAAGATTAGTTTGATATGGAGAAGGTCAGACATTCAACTTAGTTTGAAAAGCCTATTGAGCATTCAAGTGGGATGGATGCTGAGTGGACAGTGAATTTATGGGTGTGAAATTTAGGAAATATGAATTCGGAGTCATCAGCACATAGATTCATGAGTCTGGATGAAGTCACGTGGAGAATGAATATTGATAGGAAAGAGCAGAGGTCTGGGGAATACCCACTTTTATAGGTAGGAGCCATGAAAAAAAATTGATAAAGTAAACAGAAAAAAAAGATCCAAATTAATAAGAAGGCATAGGTGAAGATAGGTTGATGGAGACCAATTGAAGAAATGATTATGTCAAATTCCATACAAAGTGAGACAAAAAGGGTAAACAAAATGATATAAAGATTAAGATGTTATCATTGTGTTTTGTTCTTTGAGCTTTTTTTTTATTGATTAAGATATTACATATGTGTCCCTGTCCCCACATCTCCACCCCCGCTCATAATGCCTAGAATAGAGCTTTGCTATCACATTGCGGTTGCACAGTGAATATTTGTTGAGCAAATGTCCTAAGGCCTGACATGGAGAGTGAGAGAAAGGAGCATCTTCTAGAGCAGTGATGGCGAACCTATGACACGCGTGTCAGAG
>NW_006287324.1:671174-671649 GCF_000327345.1 Myotis davidii | reverse complement strand
CCTGCTTCTCCCGTTTGAGTCTGCGGCCCTAGCGACTCGCCCGGATCTGGAGCTCAGAGTCTGTGACTCCCTCCCGATTGTAAACAATCGCGCCCTCCGCGCCGCGCCGCCAGCCCGTTCTGCGCGCGCACTCGTACCTGAGAATTTCACTTCAGCACTGCACCTCCTCTGAGTCTGGATATGATATTCTCTTTACTCCTAGTTGTAGAATTTCCACTCAGCCAGCCCTCCTGTGGTTCTGGATGTTGTCCGTTCCCTTTTTCAGGCTTAATTTGAATTGGTTGTTTAAGGCAGCAATCTCCAGCGTTAACCTATGCCGCCATCTTCGGTTCCTTCTTTATCTCTTTGAGCTTTTTGTTCTTTTCCTTATTTTTGGTAACATTTTCTATTGGTAAAATTTCAATGTAGAATGGTTGCTAGAGTAAAATAAGATACTTTCATATTCCCTTTATCCATATGCACCACTTGTAATATA
>NW_006287324.1:651992-670850 GCF_000327345.1 Myotis davidii | reverse complement strand
AAGTGTGATAATATAAAAAACAAACAAACAAAATGAAACAAAAATGAGCAATAAAATCAATTAGAGAAGATAAATACATCCCAGATACCTGCTGGAAAAAAAAAAAGAAAAAAAGGACAGGCTGGGAGCTGGGGTCACCAGGGGGCTGGGCCAGCCTGAAAACGGCCATCAGCCCCTCACCCAGGCTGGCCACACACCCATGGGGTGAGGGTCCCCACAGGGGGGCTTGGCCAGCCTGCAAACAGCCATCAGGCCCTCACACAGGCAGCCCGACACCCCAGCAGGACCCCCACCCTGATCCAGGACACCCTCAGGGCAAATCAGCTGGCCCCCATCCGTGCACCAGGCCTCTATCCTATATGATAAAAGGGTAATATGCAAATTGACCCTAACAGAAGAACAACTGGGAATGGCTGGTCACTATGACACACACTGACCACTAGAGGGCAGATGCTCAATGGAGGAGCTGCCTTCTGGTGGTCAGTGCACTCCCACAGGGGGAGCTCTGCTCAGCCACAAGCCAGGTTGAAGGCTGCCAGCACCGTGGTGGTGGTGGGACCTCTCCTGCCTTCTCAGCAGCGCTAAGGATGTCTGGATGTAGCTTAGGCCTGCTCCCCTCTGGCAAGTGGACATCCCCCGAGGGCTCCCAGGCTGCCATAAGGATGTCTGACTGCCAGCTTAGGCCCAGTCCCCCGGGGAGCGGGCCTAAGCCAGCAGGTGGATATCCCCCGAGGGGTCCCAGACTGAGAGAGGGCACCGGCCAGACTGACAGGTCCCCCTGAATGCACAAATTTTTGCTCACTGGGCCTCTAGGCCTGATGCACTGGTTCATGCACATTTAAAGGAAATTACTTAGAAGAAATATTTTAATATCGCTAGTTGCATCTTCTCTATAATAGAAGTGTCAACCAAATTCACGATTGACAATGACAGATCAAAACACACATGTTAAATTGACACCAGCAAGAGCTTTATATTTATCACACATGCACAAGTCAACTTAGCCTTTTATATATATAGAATAAAATTGCTTAATTAGGCCTGCTTTCTAATTTAGCTAAACTTTTTCCAGCCCAGTGAAGCACCCCAACTGCTCTTTCAGGTAATTGTCAGCAACGTAGCAATAAATATCAATGTGAAGCAGTCAGTCAGGTCAAGTTTCTAAGCTTTCTAAATATCTGTTTCCTGGATAATGAATAGAAAATAGGATTCTACCTAGTCTCCTATCTACCTACTCCAGGACTTCTGTGAGGATCAAATGAAATGAAGCATGGGAAAATGCTTTACAGACATTTGGATAAAGTGTGAAATGTTTGCACCTGGCTATAAAGCAAGTCATGTTCCTGGGCTGAAGAAACTGCAAGGAGGCTAGTCATCACTAGGGAAAGGAAGCTCTTGATCGGGGTGGGAGAGTCCCATCAGGGGCAGGCAAGCACTGGGGAGGGGCCATGAAGTTGGCTGGCTGGCCTGCCCCTGATCGAGCTGGTTGGCTGGTCCCAGTGGGCATTGTAGTGATCAGTCCTTACAGTCATTATGGCCATTACAGTCACTGGCTCTTTATGTATATAGATAGATAGATGATGATAGATGATAGATGATAGATAGATAGATAGATAGATAGATATAGGTATAGATGTAGATTTAGATAGAGATGGAGATAGATATGTATTTTTGTATGAATTTTTTGAAACATCATGTCTCTTTGTTCCTACATAGTTCAGTATTTCCTAAGAATGGGGACAGTCTCTTATAATTGCTATATAATTGGCAAAATTAACAAATTTAAGTAAGATAAATATATAATGATCATTTGAATTTTTTTAATTATCTCCAAATGTCTATTTTAATTATTCTTTTCCAGTCTAACATAAAATGCAGGATCATACAGTGCAATTAATTGATATGTCTCTTTAGTCTTCTAAAATTTGAAATTGTTTTTCAACCATTCCATAATTTTTATGACTTTGATATTTTGTAAGAGTATAGACCAATTATTTTTCATAAGATACCTCAATTTGAATGCTTGGTGTTCCCAATGATTAGATTATGGTTATTTTGTTTTGTTTTAAGCAATAGCATAAAACTGACATTATATCCTTCTCAGGACATCATATTAGGATGATGTTCTGTTAAGATAGTATTTGCTAGGTTTTTCTACATTAAAGTTGCTGTTTTTATGTTAGGTAAATTTTGTGTGGTGATAGTTTTAAGGGAGATAATTTTAGACATATAGTTATCCAACTCCACATTAAAGTTTCACCTATTAGTTTTAAGACAAATTGATAATTTTCTCACCTCTCCATTCTTTTTATATTAATTCACACTATATTGTAAGGAAGATATTACTATTCTTCATTTTTTTATTATTTGGTTACCTGTTTAGCTTATTTATATTGGTATATATTTAAAAAATTTGAAAAATTATACAATTGGTGATAATCCATTACTATAATTATTTATTTTCATGCTCAAATTGTCCTAGAATTGACCAGCACAAGCCCGCAATACCTTTGCCTCACTGTGGTATGTTCACATTATTTTTTAGCACTTCTTCATTTTATTGTACAATAATTTATTCCAGGGCCATCTCAGACTTTTCATGTACCAGCTATGGCATCTACCATTTACTAAGGTAACCATTTTTATTAGAGAATGATATTTAGAAACTAAGATCTGGGTGTTTATTGGACATTTGTATATATTTTCCTTTGTGAAATTTTTGTTTAAGTCTCTTGCCCATTTTTATTGTTTTCTTTTTTTTAAGTGTGCAGATACAAGTTGTTTGTTATATCTATCTAATCTCCAAACCTGTAGCTTGACTAATATTCTTTAGATATGAATTTGAAAGTCTAAAAGTTGTAAGTATTAATTATGTTTATGTAGTCATTTTTATTTTATGTGTAATACTTTCTGTGTCCTATTTAATTAATATTGGCCTATTCCAAGTTACAGAGAATAGTGATATCACTAGGAAGAGCAGATGATATAATTTCAAGTTCTCCTTCATAAAACAGAAAACCTTGGCCCCAAATAAATGGGCAAAATCAATTTTTTTTAAGGAATGCAAAGAAATAACCATAGGCTAAAGTAATGCTGGGAGCATTTTCTTATGAAAAATCTCAATAAGAACAGTATTTCATGGCATTTTAAATTGTCCTCTTTTTAACCCCTCTCTCCAGCTCCATGGTATCTCAGAGAATTAGTATCTTATGGGCACAGTGAAAATCTGCAGCCTAGTAGCTACTACAAGTGTCAACACAAGTTAGAGCTCTTTTAAAAGCCATTATCAGGAAATCATCATTATTGATCTGTCTGGGATTTCCCTAGAAAATCTCACTCACAAATACTTGTCTTTGTTTTACCTGACTCAGTGTCTCTGAGAAAGCAGAAAATTAAGGCAAGGCAGATTTTTAAACTGCCTGGCTGAATGTTTCAGGCATGCCTAAATACACACACACTCACAGGCACACACACACACACACACACACACACTCACACAGGAGCACGCACACACATAGATGCTAAGCAAATCCTGGGAAGCTTATTTTCCTGAGGTTTAAGAAAATGTCTGTCCATTCAGTAAATAAATAATCACCACTAAACTAACCAGAGCTTTCAGTGGCCACAAATTACAAGTAATACAAACTTTACAGAATTTGTTCAGCAAAGTCTTTAAACAAATAAATAAAAGTGGCAATAACAACAGAAACAATAAACAGACACAACAAATCCTGAACAGAAGGATCTGAAGTGCTATTCTATTTTATTCTATTTCATTACTTATTATTATATTTTATATTACATTATATTACACAACATCGTATATCATTATATTATGTCATGTAATACTATTTAAAGACTCCATTTTCAAAAAATCATTAGAATGGAAAAGAAACAAGAAAGTATTGGCCAACATAAAAAAAAATGCAATCAACATAGATTCCCCATGAGTTTCTTGGCCTGTGTAGAATTTGCACATTCTCCCATGACTGCATATGTTTTCTTTGAATTCTCCAGTTCTCCTCCACATCCCCAAAATGTGCAGTTTAAGTTAAATTGGCATATCTCAATTGTTCCACTGTGAGTGAGTGAGGGTGTGTGTGTGTGAGTGTGCCCTGGGGTGGATTGGCATCCTGTCCAGTGTTGCTCCTGCCTTGCATTCTGAGGTGCTGGGATGACCTCTGGCCACAACAACCCTGAACTGGAATGAGTGGATTAGAAAACAATTACCTTACTTTTTATTAATCTTAAATATATGCTCAATTCACATTTATTTTAATATTTGATATGAGAAGTGTCTTTGTTCTTTCTTTAGAAGTTTGGTGATGCTTTTAGTGACCAGAAATATGCCATAGGAACTGAAAGTCTTGGCTATATCAATTAGCCTATAGTAAAATGGGTTTTATAGCACATCCTTTCATTTAAAGTTGCAGTTTCCATAAACCTATCAACATTATGTGAGAACTTACTATATTTTATACCTATTTACATATGTAAATAGAAAGTAGAGTATAAGTGTGTGTTTATAATATTGATTCCTCCTATTTGACTTAAAAGCAATTGCATAAAGCAATTATTATAAATCTGTGTTGAGATGCATACATTGTTTAAAGATAAAATTTATATAACAATAATACCACAAAAGAGAGGGTGAAAGAGAGATACAAAGAAGCACAACTTTTTGTATACTATTGAAATAGAAGTAGTATTAATCTTAAATGGATTGTTATGGATTAAGTTGGTAAATGCAAATCTCCAGGGCAACCATTAAGAAGCTAACTTAAAAACATATAGTAGAAGAAATACTAAGATAATAAAAATGGAACACTAGAAAACATGTTCAACACAAAAAATACAATAATAGAGGAAGAGCAACAAAAAGATGATGTTGAAAACAAATTTGAAAATGGCAGATATAAACCCTACTTTAACTAACTTCAGTAAATATTAATAGATTGAACACTCCATCCAGATTGGTCCAAGATAGTGGTGGATGCTAAACTCTCTCCTCCCAGGAGCTCACTGAAATACACATCTAAATGAAGAGGAATTATTCCTGAGAGACAAGGGAGGGCTGAATGAACAACTTCTGAACAACAAACCAAAGTGACTGAATAGAGAAGGATGGAAAACTGCAGCTCTCTGGGAGCTGCAGGAACTCTACAAAGTCAGAAGTGCAATGTGTGCTGCTCTTTATCTCTCCCTCTACCTTTATAGGGTGGGCAAGAATTTGGCCTACCTGCAGGATTACCAAAGTGCATTCCAAGTCATAGTTCCTAAGCATATTTCAGCTCTGAACCAAAGGAGCAAACAAGAACAACAGGTAGTCACCACAGTTCCTGGCCTCCATGCCTGGAGACACTTCAGCTCCAAAATCCAGTGCCCTGGGCATCATAAACTCTGTGCAGCTCCAACCAACCTAACAGAACTACTTATTACACCCACCCTACAAAGAGCTTGCTTTTATTTGTAACAATCAAGAGAAAGGCCATGTAGACCATATAGACAAGGCTTGAGAACTCTGAAAGCTCTCTGGGAACTGTGGGAATTCTAAGGGATTTGGCATGCCTTTGTTCATCTTGCATAATACCTTCCTAGGGTTGGTGGGAACTCTATCCAGGTGCTCCAGGATTTTTGCAAGATCAGTGCAGTACATTCCTAGAGACTTCACTTGTGTTCATGTTAGTGTTAAATGGAAGGAAGCAAAAAGTATCAATGGGATATTACCATGCACACTTGTCCTCCCTCTTCTGAGCTACTGTAGCTCAGTGGGCAAGCATCCCAGAAACCATAAGCACCTGCAGGAGTCCAACAAGTCTGCCAAAACCACCCTCCCGCACACACAAGTCTACATAGAGGTCTCTTCTACACAAGGTCAGTTTTTTAAGACTTGGAGAGATATCTATTTGGTCTATTTCATATAAACAAACAGAAAGAAAGTCAAACAAAATGAAATGATAGATGAATATTTCTTGATAAAACAAAGTCCCCAAACAAACAAACAAACAAACAGAAAACACCAAAGAAATGGTTCAAGAGGCACAGAGTTTCAAACAATATAAACCCAGAGATCTACCCCAAAACATACTGTAATTAATATGACAAAAGTTAAAAATACAGAGACAGTTTTGACAAGGGAACCCCATAAGGGTATCAGCTGGTTTCTCAGCAATAATTTTACAACACCAGAAGGGAGTGGCAGGACATCTTTAAAGTACTGAAAAACAGGAAGCTACAGCATTGAATAATGTAGCCAGTACGATTAACATTCAGAATTAAAGGAGATATAAAGAGTTTTCAGGACACCAAAAACTAAATGAGCTCATTTCTATTAAAACAGCTTATAAGAGGTAAGAGGTCCTCTTTAAACAGAAAACAAAAGGCCATAACCAGGACTAAGAAAATATGAGAAAGGAATAAAATCTAAATAAAGCCACATATTTAATAAATATGGAGAATCACATTTTAAAAGCCACTACAAAGGTAAAAAAAAAATACAAGTACAAAACAACTCAAATATGAGTTAGGATAAACACAGAAAAAATCTAAAATATGACATCAAAAACATAAAGTGTAGAAGTGGTACTTAAAATTTTATTATTTTGTGGAATATATTTGAATTTAAAACACTATCAGCTTAACAAACATTTGGAACCTATAAGATATTCACAAAGAATAAACAGAAAGGAACCCACACCAAACACTAAAGAAACCCAGCAAACCACAAGGGAAGAGATCACAAGAAAAAGAAAGGAACAGAGGTGAACTATAAAAACAACCAAAAATGAATTAACAGAGAAGCATCAAACTGTCAAACCTCAGAGGGAAGACAGGGGAGGGCAGGGGGTAAGAGATCAACCAAAGGACTTATATGCATGCATGTAAGCATTACCAGTGGTCAGAGTCACTAGGAGGTTGAGGGCATTAGCTGGGGTGTAGGAGTGGCCAGAGAGAGTTCAAAGGAGGAAAAAAATAATAATATTGTAATAGCTATGTATGGGTGGGGGTTGGGGGTTACTTGAAAGATTAGGGGGATCACTCTGTAAAGTATATGATTGTCTAATCACTATGTTGTGCACCTGAAATTAATACAGAATAATATTGAAAGTGAACAATAATGAAAAAAAAGATGGAAAATTGTATGTAATGTGTTTTTCATCACAATAATTTTAAAAAAGAGGAAAAAAAAGAAAAAGAATAAAATGGCAATAAGTATGTACTTATCAACCATTACTTTAAATTTAAATGTATTAAATGCTCCAATAAAAAGGCATATGGTAGCTGAATGGATTAAGAAATACGACCCATCTATATGCTGCTTAAAAGATACTCACTTCAAATCAAAAGATACTTATAGTCTGAAATTGAAGAAATGGAAATAATTACTCCATGAAAATAAAAATAAAAAGAAAGCTGGGTTGGCAATACTCATATTAAACAAAATAGGCTATAAAGCAAAGAATGCTTTAAAAAAAGACATTACTTATTTATAAAAAGGTCAGTCCAATAAGACGATATAACAAGTGTAAATGTCTAAACATCCAGCATACGAGCAGCTAAATATATAAAACAAATATTAATGGACATAAAGGGGAAAATTCACAATAACACAATAGAAGCAGGTTATTTTAATATCCAACTCATATAAACAGATGAATCATCCAGACAGAAAATTAATAAGGAAACAATTGCCTTAAATATCACATTAGATATTGAGTTAATATATACTTTAAGATAATTTCATTATAAAGCTGAGTAATATACATTTTTTCAAGGATGCATGGAACATTCTCCTGGATAGATAATATAGTAGGCCACAAAATAAGTCTCAGTAAATCCTAAAAAATTAGAATATAATGACTCTTTTCTGACCATGATGGCATAAAACTAGAAATCAACTATAGGAAGAAAAATGGAAAAACACAAATACATGGAGACTAAACAACATGCTGCTAACAATCAATGGATAAAACAGAAAGGCAAAAACTAACTTGAAACAAATGAAGAAAAAAACTCCACAACATTTTAAAATTTATGGGATGCAGCAAAAGCAATTCTAAGAGGGAAATTCCTAAGTATACAGGCTTACCTCATGAAATGAGAAATAACCCAAGTAAACAATATAATTTTACACCTAAAGGAATTAGAAAAAAAAAAAAAAACAACTCAAAGTAAATGGAAGAAAATCATTAAGATCAGATCAGAAATAAACAAAATGAGAATTTTAAAAAACAATCAATATTAATGAAAATAAGAGCTGTTTTTTTGGAAAAGATAAACAAAATTAACAAAAATTTACCCAGACTTAGTTAGAACAAAGGAGACCTCAAATAGATAAAATTATAAATGAAAGAGAAGTTATAATTGACACCACAGAAATATTAAAAAATCACTAAAGAATACTATGAATAATTATAAGCCAACAAATTCCACAATCTATAAGAAATGGATATATTTCTAGATGCACATAACCTTCTAAGACTGAACAAGGAAGAAATGGATAATCTAAACAGACTTATAACCAATAATGAAAATGAAGTAGTAATCAAAAAGTTCTTGACATATAAAGTACCAGGATGATTCAGCTTCACTTGTGAATTCTATCAAACATCCAAAGAATTAACACCTATCTTTCTTAAGCTATTTTTACAAAATCAAGCAGAACAATGCTTATAAATGCATTCTATAAAGCCAGCATTATTCTGATACCAAAACCAAACAAACACATTGCAGAAAGATAATTACAGGCCAATATCCTTTTCTTCCCCCTCTTAATCCTCACTCCAGGATATGCTCATTGATTTGGGAGATGAGAGAGAGGGGGTGGGGAAGAGAGAGAGAGAGAGAGAGAGAGAGAAGAGAATATCAACATGTGAAAGAGCATTGATTGGCTACCCTTCTATGTGCCCGAACTGGTGATCGAACCTGCAACCTAGGTATGTGCCCTGACCAGGATTCAAACCCACAATCTTTTGATATACAGGACTACCCCACAATAAACTGAACCACAGAGGCCAGTATCCTTGATGAACATAGATGCAAAACTTTTCAACAAAATATCAGCAAACTGGATTCAACAATAAATTTAAAAATTATGCACCAGGACAAAGATGGATTTATCACACGGATGCAAGAATGGCTTATTGTGATGATACATCACATTAACAAAATGAAGGATAAAAATCATATAATCATCTCAAAAGTTTCAGAAAAAGCATTTGACATCATTCAACATTATTTTTATAACTAGAGGCCCGGTGCACAAAAATTTGTGCACTTGGGGGGACCCTCTCAGCCTGGCCTGTGCCCTCTCGCAGTCTGAGACCCCTCGGGTGATGTCCACCTGCTGGCTTAGGCCCAATTCCCCGGGCATTCAGACATCCCTCTGGCAGCCCGGGAGCCTCAGGGATGTCCACTTGCCAGTGGAGAGCAGGCCTAAGCTGCAGTCAAGACATCCTTAGCACTGCTGAGGAGGCTGGAGAGGCTCCCGCCACCACCACTGTGCTGGCAGCCATCAACCTGGCTTGTGGCTGAGCAGAGCTCCCCCTGTGGGAGCGCTCAACCACCAGGGGGCAGCTCCTTCATTGAGCGTCTGCCCCCTGGTGGTCAGTATGTGCCATAGTGACCCAGTTATTCCCAGTCATTCTGCTTGTAGGGTCAATTTGCATATTACCCTTTTATTATATAGGATAACTCTCAACAAAGTGGATATAGAAAGAACGTACCTAAACATAATAGAGGCTACATATGAAAAACTTAGAGTTAATATGATACTTAATGGTAAAAAGCTGAAAGCTTTTCCTTTAAGTTCAGAAACAAGATTTCTATTCAACATGGTATTAAAAGTACTAGCTACAGCAATTAGATAAGAAACAGAAATAAAAGGCACCCAAATCTTAAAGAAAGTAGTAAATATCTTTCTATTTGCAGATGACATGGTACTATATATAGAAAACTCTGAATACTCCACCAAAAAATTGTTAGAACTAATAAAGAAATCCACTAAAGTTGCAGGATACAAAATCAATATACACAAATCTATTGTGGTTTTATACACCAATAATGAATGATCAGAAGGAAAAATTAAGAAACAATTGCATTTACCAATACATCAAAGAGCATGAAATACCTAGGAATGAATTTAATTGAAGAAGTAAAAGAACTGTAGACTGAAAACTATAACTTTGAAGAAAGAAGCAGGAGAGGATAAATGGAAGAATGTACCATGATCATGGTCTATGAAAATGTCCTTACAGAGTAGTTCATTTTAGTCAAGTCAAATTTATTATTTTTTTCATTTATTAATCATAGTTTGTTGTCAATTCTAATAACTCTTAACTTATACCTAGGTTTAAAGTTTATTCCCTCTAAATTTTATATTTTACATTTAAGCCCAGGATTTGTTTTTGAGTTATTATTTTATTCATGTATTTTATAACTTTATTGAGATATTTATATATCATCCTATATATTTGTTTAAAGTGTATAATTTAATCCTTTTTAGTGTAGTCACATATATAGGCAACCATCATTATAGGCAATTTTAGAAAATGTTTATCACCTCAAATCAATGCCACACCCTATAGCCATTAACTGCTACTCCCCACTACCACCTTCAGCCCTTAGGAATCACTAATCGTTTTTCTGTCTCCATAGATTTTCCTATCTACACTAATAAAAGAGAAACATGGTAATTGGCGTATGACCGCTACCCTTCCCATTGGCTAATCAGCGAGATATGCAAATTAACTGTCATCCAAGATGGCAGCCGGCAGCCAGACAGCTTAAACTGAACATGACGCTTGCTTGCTTCAGTGAGGGAGGACTCCAACGTTCCCCGCCTGCCTTGCCGGCCTCTGACCCTGCAGTTTGAACATTGTAACAAATATAAAAGCTATGGCGGTTAACCGCCAACAAAGATGGTGGTTAATTTGCACACGGCGTAATGCTGGGAAGCGAAAGGGAAAGGAGGGAAGAAGCCGCCTGCCGCTTACTGCAATCAGAAACCCAGGTGGCAGCCAAGAGCCAGAGAACCCAGCTGCTTTTGCTCAGAGAAGCCAGGCCGCCTTTACCGGCTTCTGTGCTAGGAGAACCTGGCTACGTTTGCTGGCCCTGAGCCAGTAATCAGGAGGACACCAGCACCTGCAGAAGCCAGCAGCCCGGCCCCTGGCGTGGGGCCCAGCGGTTGGAAGAGGCAGCGAGTGCCACCGGAAGGGGGGCCGGGCGGGAGTCCCATTGACTCCTGAGCTGGCCCCCATGCAGATAAAGGTGGAGGAAGACTTTGGCTTCAAAGTGGTCGAGGCTCTGGACTCAAGTTGTGTTTCTCGGGGGCCAGACAAGTAGCTGCCCTACCCCACCCTAGCCAGCTCCCCCTTTGACTGACCCCCCAATAAACGGACGCCATGCTCTCCTCAGCCAAAAAAAAACTTATAGAGGCATGCTTATAGGATCAAATAGGGCTAAGGGTCCCACTGTAACTGCCTCAATTTAATGTAATCCCCTCTTTAAAGATCTTATCTCTATATACAGGTACATTCTGAGGTTCTGAGCATTAGGATTTTAACATACATTTTGTTGATTTCCCAAATCATCCCTTAACAACCAACATGTTTCAGAAAGTAGATTCCTACAGTGTTATTTACCAAACATTCAGAAGTATTTTTAAAAGAGCTAAGCCCCTCGCCCACTGCGCTGGCCCCTCCCAGCGAAGAGCAAAGGCCTGGGTTCCAGGTGCTTGAGGAAAACTGGTGCCAGCAGCCAGGGGAAGGGGCCCCCAAGGGGCCTCAGATTGCGAGAGGGCATAGGCCAGGCTGAGGGACCCACCCAAGTGCACAAATTTTTGTGCACCGGGCCTCTAGTCTATATATAAAAGCCTAAGCGACTGAATGACCTAACGACAGGTCGATCAGTTGCTATGACGTGCACTCACCACCAGGGGGCAGACACCGCAGCTGTCTGATAGGCACCAGACACAGGTCTCACAGCTGGAGAGCACAGTCTCCTCAGCAGCGCTACTGAGCAGGGGAAGCAGGCACAGTGGGCTGGGATGAACGGGAGTGGCACTGGGATGAGCAGGAGTGGCACAGCACTGGCTGGGCTTGGTCTCGGGCTCCACCCTGGCCACCTGCCACTTGGCTCACTACTACATATCTTGGGGGATGTTGGACTGCCAGTTTTGACCCAATCCCTGCAGGCCAGAACTGGGGATTGGCCTGAAACTGGCAGTCCAGCATCCCTCGAGAGGCCCTGGATTGTGAGAGGATGCAGGCCAGGTTGAGCGACCCCACCAGTGCAAAAATCTGTGCACCAGGCCTCTAGTTTAGTATATTTCACTTAGCATGTTTTCAAGGTTCATCCATGTTGTAGCATTATGTATCAGCACTTAATTCCTTTTTACAGCTGAATAATATTCCATGTGTGGACAGACCACATTTTGTTTATCCATTCAACCATTAATAAACATCCTGGTAACTTCCACCTTTAGGCTATTATGAAAAAACTGCTCTGGACATTAAAACTTCTGATTTCAATTTTAATGTGTGTGAGGTGGGGTGGGTGGTAGGTAATGGGTGTGGTTTTCCATACCACCAAGCAGTTTTCCAATATGAGCTGGGTGTCCTATGATTTATTCTTTCACCACTCCTAGGAAAACAACATGTGATTCAGCACACCAGGTGATCTCTTTTTACCTTCCTCAATCAGAGTGATGGCCTTCCAAAGAGGATATTCTTTCACCTTGGTTCTGCTATCAACAAAACAAGAAGATCTTCCTCAGTCACTCAAGAGCTCTTTATAGGGCCCTATCCAAGTAACATTAGAATGGAACAGCTCATTACCCAGTACCAGAGTCACTGCTAATGGTAAAGAATCTCCCTGCTCGTGTTCCAATAACAATGTCTTGTATAAACAATTTCCATATTATGATGAAACTCTTCTGGGCACTGTTATCCCCATGAGAGCTTTTTTTTCTGACCTCATCCTAGACATTATCAATTTTTAAGGTTTTAGGATCATTATATATCCTCCAATCTTTGGGATCACTTCAACTTATGTCTGGTATCAAAGTAGGAAATACCACTCAAATGGGTATCTTCTGGCCCAGCATGCCAGCAGTCATCACTGGGAGGCACTCACAGGCTTTTGTAAGCCCAGCCCATGCCCCAGGGGCTGTCACATAGCCTGTCCTTACCAGTCCGCCAGCTTCTGTTCTACACTGTGTGTGCAAGGGCAGTACTGCCTGTGCATATTTAACATGTGCAATTGATATCTCCTTAAAAGGCAGATTACAGGTGTTCTGTTGTACTGTACTAAAACCTTAAACATTGGGTGAGGTCAGAATAAAAGCTCTCATGGGTAGAAGAAACATTCTTCAGTCAGATACAGTGTTCATCTCCATAATACAACCAGGTAAAAGAGATAAAACAACTTCACATAAAGCCTGTTTAAACATAATCAATTCTTCATATCAATTTTTACCTTAATTTCATCAAGTCTTACATTTCTAACCGTAGCCTCCATTATTAATTAGGACTTCTTCCATAGGCTTCAGTTTTACAATACTAGATAGGGGAACTGTTTCCCAGCCAGACATAATATCTATTCCATTAAGTATTTAAGTACAGTTAACACAAATTCTTTTCATAATAACTACTTAAATATTCCAACTTTCATAATCCTAGTAACCATTACACTTTTAAGTTCTCTTGGTTTATCTTAGACTGAATCAGGGCTTCACCAATGGATTTGGTAACACGGTTTGTGGGACTCCCATATCAAGGAGTCCTGAAAACTTTTCTTTTCTGTTCCCTGGACATTTTACCCATCCTTGTGCTCCCTTGTGTAAAAGGCTTTGGGTCCACAGCAAAGGATTCAGCCATGGGTCTCAGGCCCTGTTCACACTAAATCTGGTTTCGATAGATTCTTGGTTTTGCTCTTCCTCTGCATTGGTTACCTTCTTGGTGACCATGGGCCTGTTGTTCCTGAACCATTTTTATCTTGGGGGACAGCTTTGAGACTAGTGGCCAAATCTCAAATTCACTAAAATCTGAGTTTGGTCTAATATCGAATCTGACCCAGTACTCTCTTTTAATTTCATTTTAGGTATTATAGCTAGCAATAAAAGAAGAATTATATATTTTATATTTTTCTTATTAGTTTGCATTTCCTTGGCAGTTGGATGCATCACTAAATTCCAGCGATGATCTTTACCTTTAGTAAAGCAATAGCATAGCTGCTGCTTCATACCATGTATGGCCAATCTAAAGTTCCTCATCCTCCACCCTTTTATCCTATCTCTTCCCCAAGCATGTGTCCTTGAACCAGGGCTGTTCTAGCAAATCCTATGTCTCTAACACCAATTCATGATTCTGAATCCAATTTCAATGTATATTTTCATTTTTCCTTTCCATACCACCAATCAATTCTGTGACATGATCTAGGTCCAGGGTTGGCAAACTGTGGCTCGCGAGCCACATGTGGCTCTTTGGCCCCTTGAGTGTGGCTCTTCCTAAGCCTTAGGAGTACCCATATAAGTTAATAACAATGTACCTACCTATATAGTTTAAGTTTAAAAAATTTGGCTCTCAAAAGAAATTTCAATCGTTGTACTGTGGATATTTGGCTCTGTTGACTAATGAGCTTGCTGACCACTGATCTAGGTGATCTACAATTTAGCTTAATTCTGAAAGTATCTACAGCAGCAGATCTGATAGGTTAAGGGCTTAGCCCTACAGGCCTTTCTCCTCTCCCCACTTCAGATGCCAAATGAAATACCAGGTTGTCACTGTAATTGTTGTGGGTGTGTTTTTGAAGTGAGGTAGGAATTCAGATACTCTGTGGCTCTTAAATATTTATTTTTTTACAGGTTTTCTGTGCAAACATTTGATGTAACCTCAGTGTATACGTGCATTTGGAACTTGCACAACTAATACTCACTCTTTCTTTGCAGAAACATGGTTTACAAGCCCTAGGTTAATTATGACACTAAACTCCCTCAACTGCTAAAAACCAATTTCCTTCTGGTTCATAAAAAATTGTCCAGGATTTTAAATCTAGGAGAAAAATGGGAGTTAGGGTAGGTGAAGCAAGACTTTAGGAAAATATAGAAAGTGTCAACATGCAAAATACAGGGTATAGGCTTTCCAAATGATGCAAGTTTATGAGCTCCCAGATAGATTTCCAAGGTCAATATAGCTAAATCTATCATCTGATTTTTTACACAATAAGTGCTCCCTAAACTGAAGACTAGTAATGTGGATATTGGGAGGACACAGTATAAACAGAGCTTTCTTGGGGATGGGAAGGTCAGCTCCCCATGGATGGGGTTATACTCTCACTTGCAGACAGTGACTTGCCCATCATAGTCTTCATGAAAGGGCCTGGCCTAGAGTGCTGTGACCACTATCAGACCCCCAGCAAAGATAAATGTAGTCAGTATATTAGGCTCCAGCCTGGCATGGTGATAAGCTTCTGTTGATTTTTCTTAATGCTCTTTTCCTCTTAGCTATATAGTCTTTCATGTCCAGGAAATACTTCTATAGAGAAGTTGCCAGCACATTTAAGAACCAGTAACTGGGGGAGGAATGATAAAGGAGTGTTGAGAGAGCCTCATACCCTAACAATTATGGCTGGCTCCTTCCCACAAATAATCTCGGAAGACCCCTGCGGGTATGTGTCCCTTAGAGTTGGAAGGACACCTGAGTCCACTCTCACTTGCTGCACAGGTTCCGTCTGTGGCATCTGTCCTGGCACAGCCTGAGAGCATCCACAGACTTTTGAAATCAAGTAGTCTTGGGTGTTCACCCCATTTTACAACTTAATAGTTGTATGATCTTGAATAAGTTACTAAATGTCCTTCATCATAAAGTGGGGATAGTGAAAGTGTATGTATTACAGCTTTCCTGATCAGGTTCGATTAGATGATGTAGGTAATGGGCCTTGTGTAGTGCCAGGTGCATGCTACTAAATGCTGAGCTGCATCATTATTATCTCCAGGGTTCAGACACCCATTTCCTCCTGAGGCCATCCCAATAACTCAGGAATAAAATGCACTCAAGCTTCTGAATTCATTATCATCTGTTATGGACTCCACAGTACAAGATTAATCTCCTCAAAGGTCAATTCATTTTGTTTTTTTCATTGACTATTAACTGAACCCATCCATTTCAGAAACACATGTTACTCAAAGCAAGCCTGCTCTGGGCAAAACTACAAGATAAATAGGCCATCTGAAAGGCTTTTTCCTCATAAATTGTACCACTGATAATGGCTTAATGTGTCTACCTTCCCATTAACATATTTGCCATTTTAAAAAGAACCCTCAATGCCTTATCCAGGAATAATTAACAATGAAACTCCTGTGTCCAAGGGAGACCATTTGGGAAGACAGGGCTGAGAAATGTTTTGTTGTTGTAATTTCTCTCAGATCATACAGGAATCTGCATTGCAAAGGGGACATCTGGTGTGTGTGTGTGTGTGTGTGTGTGCGCGCCCGCGCGCGTGTGTGTGTATGTCTGCGCGCGCACGTGCTTATCTTTCCTTTTTATTGCAAGGGAATGGAACTCATATTTTCTTTTGGGAACTGCCCTTTCTAATTTGATGGAACAATCAAGCTCAAGGTCCTCATCTCCTTGTCAATCAGAATTCCCCTTGACTGGAGGCTAGACCAGTGGTGGGCATATGACCCAGAGCTGAATCCTTTACTGTGTATCCAT
This sequence comes from Myotis davidii, assembly GCF_000327345.1. Classification (NCBI taxonomy): domain Eukaryota; kingdom Metazoa; phylum Chordata; class Mammalia; order Chiroptera; family Vespertilionidae; genus Myotis; species Myotis davidii. The sequence goes on along the minus strand of NW_006287324.1, from coordinate 654,138 downwards.
ATGAGCCTAGGAATAGTGAGATTAATCTCTTTCTGGTCACAAATGCTAAGGGCCAGGTGAACTGAAGAATTATCTCTGCCATCACCTGTAGAAGAAAGCAGAGATGGGAGCTGTAATGAATGAGAGACATACTTTTATGACATTTTTTGAGCATTTAGATATAACAATGTCTGGTGTAACTAGTCATTGACTATTCCCATGACACAGTAATACCTTCTGCTTCCATATTCTTGGCCTATATTTGTCCTTTTTTTAAGTGGGTTTGAAGGGGTTCATATTACAAACAACAACAAAAAATTTAATTAATATAGTTGGGTATAAATGGATGTCTAGTTGAGGAGTGAAGAGCTATAAAAATTTACTACCACTGTTGAACAGAGAACTTGCAATTTAAGCTATATTTATAATATGCCGATAGCATAAACAGACCTTATCAATGTATCACCACTGCACACAAACTCTCTGATAGTTGTTCACTTTTTTACGACAATCATACAACCTTCTTTGAATCAGATGAAGGACTCAATTGCTTGTGTCATTCTCCATTCAGTATAATTCAGGTGCATCTTCATATTCCATTTATCTGTAATGTCACTTCCTGGCTTTATTCAGTTAATGTGAAACTTAAGACCTTGGGATATGGAATTCCAGAGATTCATTTTATCATTTATCACTCACTACATTATCCCTGAGCAAGTGGCCAACGCTATCTAACCTTCACTTTTTAAACAAAATTATTTGGGAAATATTAGTAACTACTGCATAATATAATATTCAAATGAGATAGTGAGTTAAAGTGTCTGGACTATAGAATGTCTCAGTGACTATTAATTATTGTTATTTTCTGTTTTTGTCTGCATGTGATAGTATCTAGATAAATATTTGTTGAATTAATAAACATATCCTTAGCTTTGAAAAATTCTTCAATGCACATTTTTTCTATTCTGTGGGAAATCCCTTGTTTTATGGTCAAGACAGTGAGTGGAATGTAAAACCAGTAAAACAGTTGTTGAGTTTGTATATGTTATTATTTTATTTATAGGACTTGGGCAAGTTACCCACTTAATTGGACTCTCAGTTTCCTTGACTGTACTTAGTGATAATGAGACTGCATACTCTTATGGTTGTTGAAAGGATGGAATAAGACTATTTAGTAAGTTAGTTGCATGAATTAATAACCTGTCCATCCTCCCTTTTTAGTGCCTGTTGCCTAGCATATAACAATATAGTAATCCCTGGGTAAGTATATATTATTAATATTCTTTTGAATGTTTCTTATTGGTTTGCAAATAACAAAAGAAAGACAAAAATCAGTAAAACTGCTTCGTTTGTCTGTGAGTATCTTGTATAAGCCTGATGCCTAATATAAAAACTATTTATCTTGGTTTACATATAATGGAAAATAGAATAGCAGACCTGTTACCAACAGTCACTGAAAAGATCAACTACTTTTCATGGCTTCTTGAAGTCACCGACTACCCACTTTTTGTTGAAGGGCTTTCACAAAAACTGTGCTCCTATGCTTCTACTTGGTTTTTTTCCAGCTATATTATCATACCAAAGCTTCAGTCATTTCAAATCTTGTCGACAGCCACCAACCCTGTCCTAAGTGCTGTGCTTTGTCTGTGCTTACACAGGAGAGAATCACCTAGCTTGGAGTTCTTGTTACATTGATGGCATAACAAGGTCAGGATGAATGAATCCATCCATTCAAGGGCACAGTTTGGGTAACCTGGATCCCTCTGTCAAGGAAGGGCGCACATTCAGTGTAGCCTATAGTCAATTAAGTCTGCAATTTCTATGGAAAGTGCATTACAGGTATTAGGGCTGGGAAATCTTGGAGTAAAATAGCTCATGCCATCGTTAAAAGGCTCAGGCCACATGCTTGATTTTCCAAGGAGTTGCTCATGAATAGCCAAGTGGTGGTACTTGATAAGAATACAAATAAGAACAGTCTCTAACTACTTACTTGCATGTGTGATATTACACTTTTTATATTTTCAAACATGTGATGACATGAAAAGTGAATAAAACACCACAAGCAAGTCTATCAGATCTTTGTGACTAATAACATATTTCTCATCTCAGTAAATAGGCAGTGATGGTAATGGTGAGGTCAATGAGAGTATTCTTTTCTTTTTTTAAG
>NW_006287324.1:627121-651963 GCF_000327345.1 Myotis davidii | reverse complement strand
ATAAACATTTTTTAAAGGGAGACCAAAATACATATTCACTGTAAAAAAAAAAAAAAAACACTTCCTTTGTAATAAAAATTAAAAAAAATAAAAAAAAAAAGAAGCACCAAGTTCTAGAGAAAACATGATGAGGGCTGTTCAATTTTCATAAATTTCTAACCCAATGTAGTCAAAATAAACAACACAGATAACTTGGAGATTTAATATTGGGAAATGAAAATCAACGCATTTGATTTTTAAAACTTAGATTTATTCATGCAAGTTTGTAAAGTTGTGATAACAGGAAATGTAATGTAGTAATTAAGGACATGAATTTTAAAGCCAATTGGTTGGGTTTGAAATTCCACTCCACTGTTTCCTAGCTGTGTAGTTTATCTTTCCACACCTCACCTTCCTATTCTGTAAAATAAACACAATAACAGGAACTCTTCATAGTGATGCTGTGATATTGAGTTTATATAAGGCATCTATTATGGTAGCTGGCACTGAGAGCTCAATAAACGTTAGCCACTGTGATTTTGAATCAAGGATTTAATAGCCAATCCCTGATTATTCTATGAAAAACAGCATTAGTATGCATGCATTCCTGACGCTGTCATACACTGTCCATGTGATAGTAACTGAGATTAGACTCCATTGGTCAGTCTCATGAACCTGGACAATAGTTTATAATAAAATTATCACATATATGGGGACAATTTATGGCCTCAGATTGTGTAATCATTATCTATATTCCTCAAGAGAAGCCTTCTACACTCTACATGGTTTCACATTAGTCAGCTTAGCTCTATCCTCAGTGAAAGTAATTAGAACAAAGAGAACTGCAGGCAATTTTTCAAACTTGTCTTTAACTTCTGTCACAGTAGTGACACACATTGAGGGAGAGCATTTTGGAAGAAGCACCATACACTCGTCACTGTTTGGGTTCATACGAATACCTTATAGAAGCTTTCTCTGTGCTCATTTACTATGTATGTCTCTCTGTTGTTATGGCCAGTATCTGGCCTCTTTGTGTTAAAATAGATCTTCCTTAACTCATCTCTAAACAAAGTTTGAGATAACTACTATGTATGAGGTCTGATTTCACTCCAGTTTAAAATTATATTTATTTTTTAAAGTATACTTTATTGATTTTTTAGAGAGGGGAAGGGAGAGGGATAGAGTTAGAAACATCAATGAGAGAGAAACATCGATCAGCTGCCTCCTGCATATCCCCCACTGGGGATGTGCCTGCAACCGAGGTACGTGTCCTTGATTGGAATCAAACCCAGGACCCTTGAGTCCACAGGCTGACGCTCTATCCACTGAGCCAAACCAGTCAGGGTGAACAGCAGCATTTTAAATGTCCATTTGGTTTGCTATGTGCCATGCCTCTCATTTGCATGCATCTACCAACATCAGCTACCAACTGGTGACAAAGTAACTTAAATCCTTTGTTTGCATCATTAAGGGAATCTGTAATAGCCTATCTCTCACATGGCCAAGTTGAGCGAGCCACCTTTAGAGACCAAGGTTAAAAGAGACTCTATTGCCCTTTAGCCCCTCCCTTAGGCTACCTAGAAACAGTAGACAATTGGGCTCTGGGTGACTTTGAAATTAACTAGGTAACATGAGATTCTTGCCAGTATTGTCTTTCACTTTTGAGCAAACAGCCTTTGGAAAACACAGAAGATGAGGTATAGCTTAATCAATGCATAAAAGGCAGTCCATGTGTCCTTGCAACGTACCATTTCTGTTCTCAGAATATTTTTAGAGTCAGTGAGGGCTTTGGGGAAGGACAGGCAGAGAGGGTTTCATGCAGTGTGCTCTCAGCATCACGCTATTTCTGTCCTCTGAATGGAAGAGCTTCCAGGGTCAATGTCCTCCATCAGTCTTTTTTTATAAAATGAAATTTTACAAAGAAAGAGAGAGACTTTTTTTAAAAATCAAAAGTAAGGAGATAAAAGCAACTAAATGCTGTTAGGAGACAAAATGGTTTCCAAAAACTTCAGCTCGGGGTCTGAAGCTGAGAAGTTCCCTTGCAGTGGATTGGATGTATGGACAGAATCTCTCCATTGTGTCTTTCAACTGAATCGTTTTGAAACACACCTAAATGTCAACATACAAAAGGAAAAGTGAAAGCAAAAATAAACTGAAATATATTGTAACTCCCTGGCAAAGTATTCTTGTTTTGAGGTTGTTAAAGCAGCTTCCTGGAGTTATTCTCTCTCAAATCCTTCTCCCAACAAAAAGGATCACAAAACAGAACACAGAATAAGGGAGCTGGATAAAGAAGAGCTCCAGGGTCTCGCAGCAAACACCTCAGTGTTCAACCCTTTCAGTCTGCTTCCCCAGCGCCTCAGGTGCTGAATTTCCTTCTTCAGAGCCAGTAGCATTTTCATCTATCCTTTTATATTCCATGTACATGGAACTCCATTCATGTTCCCTTCTATCCCTGGAACAGAGAACTTTATTCTTGTTCCCTTAACATTGAATGGCACATCCTCTTTTGGGGCAACCAAAGATTTAAAAAAAATACTTCTACTTTCTGAATTTCATAAGTGATGAAACAGCATGTATCTAATCCTGTAAATGAGACTTCACAGACTAGGAGAGCTTCGCAGAAAGAACAGAGAGGCGATGCTGAGCTTGTGGAGGGGCCACCGTTGTTTTGTGAGCAGTGGTTACCTGCAGCAGGATGACTCACAGCCCTGCTGCCAAGGCTGGGCCCTGAGTTGAGTGTTGGCCTTAGAATCCTGTGTAGGGGAAGATCGCCACAAGATCTCTGCATGACAAGCAAAGGCATAGAGAACAAATGAAATACTTTGTCACTGGCTCTTGCAATGTTATGAATTTTGAGCATCAGAGGTGGATTAAGAGCTTGCTGAGCACAGGAAATCCTCCTGATTAGATGAGGCTTCCTCTAACTGGACCCAGAGAGAGTAGGGAGACCGCACTCTTGGCAGTTTGGAGCACACTCAGAGGAACATCTCATCTAATGGGGACATGACTAAGCCTGTTATGAAGTGAACTGGGAGTGGAGGGAAGCGAAGGAGAAAACACAACCTGCAGACTGCCAGAGGCTCTTACGCACCTTTCCCTGCCCTGAGCAAAAGACCAGCAGTTTCTTTGGGCTGGGCTTCTTGATGGAAAACTACAAGCCTCTCTATTCTTGATATTTGACAAAGATGCTTTTAACCAAAGACCTATTCTTTTCCTGCTTGTTCTTCCATATATAGTTCTATTTTCCCATTAAGTATTCCTCCAAAATTGGAGATTGTCAGTAGTTCCAGCAACTTTTACACACCTCGAAGACTTTTAGGAACCACTAGTCCCTGGGAGGAAGACAAACCTGGCTTCAGATGCTAGTGTGTCTACAGCTTTTTACTTCTTTTTCCTTCAGAGATAACATCTTCCCTTGACTCATGGATAGCGGCTTTTCTCTGCAGAAAAGAGAGGCTTTCATAGATTCAATCATTTTCCTTGGCAAGGCGTTGTTTAGCATGATGAAATTAAACCTGGTTTATTCATGGATTTCATAATGTTCTCTGAAAACAAAAACAGGCTAATGGAACAAAAGTCCCACCACAGATGACAGAACCTGCCAGTCACCAGCATGTAAACTCCTTCTACTTCCCTGAAAGCAGAGTTGTGGGAAAGACATAGAAAAAAATCTGTTAGCAAAGTGTTTCCCAATAAATACGATAATAAGATTTTAAGAATTCTGGGAAGCCAGAAGGAATTCATATTCTCTCTCTCTCTCTCTCCCTCTCATAGAATGCAGCCTGCATTTCAGCTGTTGTATTATCACACCACATACTGTTTCTATACTTTTGTTTATATCATTCAAAGGTAAATCTTTGATGCACAGTTTGGCTGGAGGGTAGAGTGATTTTCTTGCCCTGGCAATTAGTTCAGCTATTACCTTTCAAAGATTAAAACTCATGTGATTTAGCCCAAAACACATAGAAAATTCCAGACTCATTTATTAAAATGAACCAACCATTGCATATGCATATTACATTTTTATTTATTAATAGAATTAAAAAATTTAAGGATATAGAAAAATAAGTGGAAATTCCAAGAGTTCCTTCTGATACTCATGTCTTATTTTCCATGTTCTGATACTTTTATATCTGGGCCTTGCTGACCATGGAGGGATTTCCCTTCTCAGAGTCAGCCAAGTTCTGAGTGCGCCTTCCAAATTCAAACCACCAAGCCAGTGTCCACACTGCACCCACATCCTCTGTGGGTCTCTCACACAGAGGACCACTGTTCCCCTACCCTGTTGACACCAAGGCAGGTACTAGACAACCAGTGACAGTCCTATTCTCACAGCCCACTGAAGTCATCACACTAAAATCCTAAGCCTGTGGAGCCTGTTTCACCTGGTCCTTCAAATGGAAACCACCGTCCAGGCTACTGCTCACAGTCACCCTCTCTCCTCTACTTTCTCCCTGACCCCAGTGTTCTCTTGGGTGCTCTCTCCTCCTGGGAACAGTGAGCAGTAAACTATAGTTCAATGGCAATCATCTCCTGGTCTGTTGGCTTTGCTATATCTAAATAATAATAACCCTTAGATTTTACATTTCCCCATAGTGCATCAGGACCTCTGATTTTGCCCATAATCAGATTTTGCCATTAGTTATATATAGTAATATATATTGTAATATATATTGTAATATAGATATATATATTACAATGGATGAATTGATTGACACATTATTATTTACTAGAGTCCATAGTTTGCATTAGGGTCCTCTCTTTGTGTTGTGCAATCTATTTGTTTGGACAGATGTAAAATAACATGAATCCATCATTATTGTATCATACGGAATACTTTTACTGTCCTAAAAATCCTCTATGCTCTGCTTATTCACCCTTCTCTCTCTCCTAATCCCTGAAAGACATTGGTCTTTTTACTGTTTCCATAGTTTTGCTGTTCCAGAATGTCATATAGTTGTGTTATTGGGGAAGTTGGGGTATCACTTTCCCCACTGAGTGCCAGTGGTATAATCCTTATATCTGGAGAAATAGAATTTTCTGAGCCTTGCATGGGAGTATGAGTGAATTTTATTTGCATGGAATTACATATCTGTGTTTCCAAAGTCCAATTTCCCTTTATCCAGTCATGGAAGAAGTAAAACTTGGGTTTCAGTAAAGCTAAAAGCAAAGCCAGTGGCCAGAGTTTCTGTTCCATGTTGCAGCCAGATCCAGTTCAGCATCAGGCTAGTCCATTAGTCCATTGTATGTGGGGTCCAAATGACTGTGGGCCACACAGGAGAATGCAGGGGAGCAGTAGCATGGGAGCCCTGCAAGCCAGGAGTCAATCAAGAGAGCACAACAGAGGAAACTCCTTTGTTTAGGGGATTTAATCCCAAATCTCCCTGTGCCTGCAGTGGCCAATGACATCTGTTCCCAGGTGTGACTGACAGGCAGCACCTTAGCTAGTCCCCCTAACTTTACTGCATGCATTTGTCTTCTCCCTGTCCAGTCCTTTCCCCAAGTGGTCTGTGGGGAATGAGTTGGTGGCTCCATTTACATGGGAGTGTAAATCTTTAGGTTCCTGGTGAAGCAGCCCAAATGACATGCCAATAATATTTGGTTTTTCCTTTGCTCCTTTCCTGTTATTAATAAATGGGTTAATTACAATGGCATCATTTGGAATCATACCGTAGGTAGTCTTTTTGGATTGGCTTTTTTCACTTAGCAATACCCACTCGGATCTCCTCCATGTCATTTCCTGGCCTTTTTAAGTTGCTGAATAATATTCCATTGTCTGGTTGTACCACTGTTTAGTCATTCACCTATTGAAGGGCATCTTGGTTAGTTCCATTTTGTGGCAATTATAAATAAAGGTGCTATCATTATCCTTGTGGAATTTTTTCTGAGTACATGAGTTTTCAACTTCTTGGGTAAATACCCAGGAGTGTAATTGCTGAGTCATATGGTAAGTTTTATTAGAAACTGCCAAACTACCTTCCAAAATGTCTGTGCCAGTTTCATCCCCACCAGCAATGCATGAGAGTTCCTGTTGCTCCACACCCTCACCAATATTTGGATTAATGTTTTGGATTTTAGTCATTCAGGTAGATGTATAATTCTCTCTCTCCCTCTCTCTTATTAATTCACAATTTTCTGATGACATATGATGTGTGACGTCTTTTCAGGTACTTATTTGCCATCTGTATATAAATTTTGGGAAGGTGTCTCTTTGGATGTTTTGCCCATTTTTAAAATTGGATCATTTGTCTTTTTATAGTTAAGTTTCAAAAGTTCTTTATATATTTTGTATACAAGGACATTATTAGATAAGTGTCCTGTAGATATTTTCTTCTTCTCTATGACTTGTCTTTTCATTTTCTTAACAGTGTCTTTCATAGAGTATACATTTCTAATTTTCATGGAGTTCAATTTATCAGTTTTTGTTTTCTTTCATGGAATATCCTTTTTGTATTTTAGCTAAAAAGTTATAGACAAATACAAGGTCATCTAGTTTATCCTGTGTTATTGTCTAATAGTTTTATAGTTATGGGTCCTGCATTTGTATTTATCATTCTTTTGGGGTTAATTTTTGTGAAAGATATGAAGTCCGTGCTTTGAATCATTTTTTGGCATGTAGATGTCCAATTGTTCCAGTGCCATTTATTGAAAAGACTTTCTTTCCATTGAACATCCTTTGTTACTTTCTCAAAAGTATATTTGCATATTTGCATGGGTCTATTTCTGGCCATCTATTCTGTTACATTGATCTAAATGTCTATTTGTTTGTACATCAGTATCATCTTGATTATTGTAGCTTTATAGTATGTCTTGCTTCGATTAGTGCCAGCCTTCTGACTTTGGTCTTTCTCCACATTTTGTTAATTATTCTGGGTCTTTCGACTTTCCATATAAATTGTGAAGGCAGTTTGTCAAGATAACTTCCTGGGATTTTAATTGGAATTTCACTGAATCAAAGATCAAGTTGGGAAGAACTTAGGTCTTGACAATATTGAGTCTTCTTGTGCATGAACATAAAATATTTCTCTTTTTAAGTCTTCTTTAGTTTCTTTCATTAGAATTTTGGGTTTTCCTCATATAGAATTTGTACATAATTTATTGAACTTATATACACAATTATTTGTCTTTTATGCTAATGTAAATGGTATTTTTTTTTTAATTTCAACTTATAAATATTTATTGTTGGATTATAGGGCAGAGATTGACTTTTGCCTATTAACTTTATATTCTCGGATACTGCTATAATCACTTATTAGTTTAAGGATTTAAAATAATTCTTTGGCATTTTCTGCATAAGAGATCATGTTATGTGTGAAAAAAACTCAGTTTTACTTTTTCCTTCCCAATCTGTATACCTTAAATTTTCTTTTTTGACATTGCATTAGTTAAGACTTCCAGTATGATGTTGAATGAACAGCAGATATCCTTGCTTTCTCCTTATCTTAATAGGAAAGTATATAGTTTCTTACTGTTAATTATGTTATTAGCTGTAGATTTATTGAGAAATTCTTTATCAAGTTGAAGTTCCCCTTTATTCCTAGTTTGCTGAACGTTTTTATAATGAATGTGTGTTTAATTGTGTCAAATTCTTTTAGGCTGTTGATGTGATGTATTGCAAGAGTCAATCTCAGTTGAATCAGCCTTGCATATCTGGGATATGTAGTATGTAATTCTCTAAAAATCGATGGATTTGATTTGCTAATACTTTGTTTAGAATTTTTGCATCTCTGTTCATGAAAGATAATGTCTGTAGTTTACTTTCTCATAATGTCTTTGTCTGGTTTTAGTATTAGGATAATGCCGGCACCTACAATGAATTAGGAAGTGCATAGTACTTTTAACTATAGCCAAAGGTGTCCGTTAATAAGACATACCATCAACAAGAGATAGTCTTTGGGTTATATTTCTATTAATAGCAATGTGTTTATATGTCACTGTCCATCTTTTCTCTTTCAGGACCCCTTAACTCCAAATTAATTAGAGTTTGTAGAGGAGCTTTTATTGTTCTTCAGCAGTTCGAAGCTGAGGGTAAGTTTGTGGTAGGTTTGCTTACCTTCTTAGTGGAAGGCAGGTGAATGGGCATGATGGAGTAAACTCATGTCTTCATTGTCCTGAGCACCCAGCTCTGAGATCCAGGCAAGGCACTTGGGTGATACTATGACTTTGTGAGTAAGCTCTTCTGGCTTAATAGCCATTGGTACAAAAGGTCAAAGTTAAGGGAGAGATGACCAGAAGAGGAGAATGAGAAGCAAAATTGCTTACTATCATGTGCTCAAATATATTTAGTGTGCTGAAGGCTGAAAGAACAAGGGCTCTCAAATAAAATACCACAGGGCATTCCCAGTGTCACCTGTACTGGAAGTTTCAGGATCCTGAACCAGAAGTACTATGAGAATCCCAGAGGCAGGAGGCAAGGCTCAGTGAAAAGACTTGAGGAACAGATAGTTCTGTTTTCTAATTTAGCCTAGAATTTTATATTTTTATTTTTAAAATTCTTTATTATTGAATGTATTATATATGTCCCCTTTTTTCTCCCATTGACCTGTTATAGTCCACCCCTGCCCCCCACTCCAGGCCTCCATCACCCTATTGTCTGTGTCCATGGGTTGTGCATTCATGGTTCTTTGGTTGATCTCTTCCCTCCCAACCCCACCTTCCCTCTGAGATTCATCAGTCTGTTCCATGCTTATATGTCTCTGGATCTATTTTGTTCAACAGTTTATTTTGTTCATTAGATTTTACATATGAATGAGATCATGTGATACATCTACATTTTTGTTGAATGACCTTTGGTTTTAAAATCTGTCTTTGAAGCCAGTCATCTAAGAATATTTTAATTTATGCTTTGAAACTAACAAACATAAAGAAATAGATTATCTGTGCTATATTTAGTGCCTATTACATGTCAGTTATTTGCTCTTTTTGAATCTTACATGTTACCTCTCCCATTCCTCATGTTCTATTGTCCTTTGTTACTGACTATTGGCTACAGATTCTAATATCTAAGTTGTTGGGGTCAAAAGTGCATTGGCAGGCCAAAGATTTATGTTCTAGGAGCCTAGAAGTGTGATTATATATAATTATCAGCATTTATTATAAGTCATTTACTGACTATTAAGGATTACAGTAGTGGCCCTGGTGAATATGTGTGTGTGTGTGTGTGTGTGTGTGTGTGTGTGTGTGTGTCGGTGGAGGAATAAACCTGTAGTTTAAAGATTGCCTTCCACTTCAGCTCTATATTACTTATTCAAAATAGGCCTTTGCAGTGCTTTTGGGGTGGCTCACATAAAAAGCATTCCCACAATGGCCTAATAAGCCAGTAGATTAAAGCAGCCAATCATGGAAAGTTGCAGCTCCGGCTAGTTACTGGAGTCCTCTACTGTGCTTTCTTTTCCAGCCACAGCAATGCAGTCTCTTGATTAAGGCTGGACTTAAATAAGATTAGGATAATGTCAGTGTGGCCACACCAAGACCATCTTTCCCTGAGGGTCTGAGAGCTTTCAGTCTTTATTTCATAAATACCTACCAATAAGCTCATACTTCTGAGTTTTCTTCAACAGAATTTTGCAGGAAACTTAATCTCATGGGTGTCAAGTACAAAAGTTAGACCTGATATAACTGTATCCCTTTCAAAGGCTTGATGATTTAATCCCACTGAATCAACCTCTAATGTAAAATCATATTCCATGGCAAATGATAAATACCATTTTAGAGTTATTATTATTTAGTGGCTATATTTGAGTTATCAGGGGCATTTTATAGTTCCTTCACATCTTCATGTCCCCTCACAGAAGTGGAAGCATATTCTGTCCATCCTACCACCAGGTAAATCCTGCTTTTTCGATCTTGGTAACATAATCAAATGACTCAAGCATTTTGTATTTTGAGAGTTTTAGAATATCATTCCCTAATAAATGAATTGAATTCAGCTTTATTTTCTGAAATAAGTATGGTATATGGAGTTACCCTGAGAAAGAACACATACCCATTTGAAAATGATTGCCTTATTTTAAAACATCCTTGTAGAGACTACTGGGGCAATATAATTTTCTTTTTATCACTTAATGAGCACATCTGAGCAATTACATAAAATGCTTAAATATAATCCCTTTTTCCAACAATTGGAAACAACCCTTTAAAAAGTAGAATGTCAGACCCATTAAGCTTGAACGTGGAAAGAAGTACAAGCATAATGCAAGATGCACTGTTTGTGGAGTGTATAATGACCCTATTAACTAGGAAAATAAGCAATTCAACCATATGGGAACATTGTTTTGCAACTCAGTGTGAAGAATAGAAGTAATGATTTAGCACTATTGTACTAATACCACTTGGAAGTATATATGGCTATTTAGATTTCACAGTAAGCTGGGTCTCAAGATGAAAGGAGATTCTAAAACAACAACTTCTATTTTTATAAGTATTAATGTTTATTGAGAACAGTGTTTGGGTAAATTTCACTGTGTGTTACTGTGAACACAATTATTATTAAGCTGTAGGCTATATGCCATTTGTCACACTTAAATCTAATTCTGCACAACTCAGTCCAATACTTTTGGAAATATTTTGAGGGTAATAATAACCCATTGATCTATAACATATTGGAATAAGACACATGAGTCTTAAATTAAGGGAACAACTTCAAAATATGATACATCTTAATCAAGGGCAGACAAAATTTCACATTACACTAAAACTATATTTCTTCTTATAATTGATGAATAAAGGAGCAGAGGAAGAAAGAAAGGGAGTCAGGGAAGAAGGGAGACAAGAATTTGTTACCCAAGCACCCAGAAGGGCAATGACTACAGTAAAGAATTAGCAATGGTATTAGTGCCATTACACCTACACCATCTCGTAACCCTCTGGGGACATGATGCTACCATCACTAAATAGCTCTTTCTGTGAACAGTATACTGCATAGAGAAGGTTAGAAATTCTTTGTAAGTGCCCTTCCTATGTCCTTTCTCCTTACCTAAGGGACCAGGATAGCTATCACTCAACAAATATCAAGGGGGTGTTGAATAAAGTAAAGTGAGAAAATGTGGTCTGATACAGATTCAGATGCTTTAATTCTTTATCTGAACAGGCACCCTCTATATCAAGCATGTTAAACTCAAAGACTAAGATGGGCCAAATAAACAAAATTTATGTTTATGTGGGTCACAAAAAAAACAAAAGCTTCAATTATCATAGAAATGTAGGTTTATTTCGATAGAGACATACAGAATACAAAAGGATGAAATAAATGAGTAAACATTAACATAAAATAATAGAACAATAAAAAAGTTAATATTTTTTCTTGAGCATTAACTTACCAGACTCTGAATAACTGCATACATTAATAAGCTTAACACAAATAAACCTATTTTTTTTTTATTCACTGAAAGCGAAATATTTCCTGTTGCACACACCAAACAAGTCAGTACAAGACTAAGGATGTGGCAATCATCTGTTAAAATATTTGCTGCTAGTATTAGTGGAGAGAAATGGTGCGCCTTCACATAAGGTGCGTAAGGTGCATAAGGGAAATGAATGTAACACCATTATACTAATTAGTCGTTAGAGAATGTTGTAGTTCATTATTAATAACTAGAGGCCTGGTGCATGAAATTCTTGCATGGACGGGGGTTCCCTCAGCCCCACCTGCACCCTTTCCAATTGAGGACACCTTGGGGGATGTTTGTCTGCCGGTTTAGGCTCGATCCCTGTGGTATCGGACCTAAACTGGCAGTCAGACATCCCTCTCACAATCTGGGACCAGTGGCTCCTCACTGCTCACCTGCCTGCCTGGTTGCCCCCAACTGCCCTCTCGTGCTAGCCTGATCTCACCCACCAACCAACTGCCCTCCCCTGCTGGCCTGGTTGCTCCCAACTGCTCTCCCCCCTTGGCCTGATCTCACCCCCAACTGCCTTCCCCTGAAGGCCTGATCTCGCCCACAACTGCCCTCCTCTGCTGGCCAATTTGGTTCTGATTGGTTGGTGTCTATGCCAATCAGTGTCAGAAGCTCCACCTCCTAGGCAGCCATTGGTTCTTCATAGCACCCACATTTGTTTCTGATTGGTTGGTTCCTATGCCAGTCAGCATCTCTGGGCCTATCAACAGGGCCTGATCAGAAAGATGGGGCTGATCAGCAACCCTGGTGGAGGCCTGGAGAGAAATGGAAGTGCTGCTGCTGTTCAGACTAAGAGAGAAAGAGAGAAGCAAGTGCTGATCAAAAGCTGCCACAGAGGCAACAGATCAGTCCCTGCTTCTCTCTTCAGGCCTTTCTCTGACCCTAATTGACAGCCCCCTCAGACTGACTTCTGGTTGGTCGAGCCTCAGTCTTTACTGGTCCTTATGACCCAGGGTTTTTATATATTAAGATTATGTATAACAGGACATTGTAAAAGTTAAGTTACACAATTTTTATTAAGATGTTTCTTGCCGAAACCAGTTTGGCTCGGTGGATAGAGCGTAAGCCTGCGGACTGAAAGGTCCCAGGTTCGATTCTGGTCAAGGGCATGTACCTGGGTTGTGGGCACATCCCCAGTGGGAGGTGTGCAAGAGGCAGCTGATCGATGTTTCTCTCTCATCGATGTTTCTAACTATCTCTCTCCCTTCCTCTCTGTAAAAAATCAATAAAATATATTTTTAAAAAATGATGTTTCTTACCTATTGTTATATTGGCTGGGCTGCAAAAATATTTGTTGTGGGACACATGCAGCCTGCAGGCCACGAGTTTGACATGCTTGCTCTAGATTGTCTTACTGGAGCTCATCATAAAGATGAGGAAGTGGCAGTGTAGGACGTGAGTTATTTATTGAGAACGGATTACTAATCTCCTAAAGCCCAGTACAGAATTCTTCCCACCACACAGACAGCTATCTAAGGAGAAAATTTAATTTTCTCTGGCTCTTGGATATCATTAGTAATAACCATTTATCTACACTTAATGGTATCATTCATGTAGCCAAAAGCATCCCATGTTCCTGCTGGCAGAAGAGACAATGTGCCCAAAGGCCTGGGGCCCTGAGAGCAAGCAGATAGGCAGCTGGCAGTTGCAAGAAAGGAGATACATGGGAACTGACTTAGAATCTGCCTCCTTTTTTCATGGGTGTACTTAGTGCAAATGCCTAATGCATTCCTGGACATCCATGGGAGACTTGATCTCACTCTGACCCAAATATTCTTTTTGACAGTACTTTGTTTGTTTTATGCCCTATGATTATATAAGGGAGCTTTTAACTTGGGATCTAGGAGACATGCTAGAGAGCCTTGGGTTTCAATCATCCCAATTGACTGAAGGTTTTTTCCTGTTACTAGGATTACATGAAGTATTCCACATGTATTTTTTCATGGTCCGTCAAAGGCTGTATTTTGCACAATATTTTCTGAGAATCACATGCAATGCTTTGTGGGGAAAAATGTGTGCCATTATCAAATGAGTTTGAGGGACACTGCATATTCTACTTCTTCCTTTCAACTGCATTATGTATTTAGCATTTTCAGGGCTCTAAGAAGTCCTGCAGAAAATAACCCAGTTTACTTAAGAGTTTGCTACACTAGGAAGCATAAGACCTTTCTTCATGAATCACTAGCCAGTCCCCCTGGGGCTGCTATACTCTGACAACAAGTGTATACAGAGCTATGAGGTTTACAGTGAACATTCATCACATCCAACTCCTGGTTCATAAAATGTCCACTAAGCCAAGAACAAAACAGCTGTACCATGTCTCCTGAAATAGTAGATGTGCAGACTTTCTGTGTTTTCCTCTTTACTTTAAAGAATGCTGACAGAAATGTCTTACCCAGGGTGTACAGCCCCCCAGCCAGAGAACTCTAATCTTTCCATGAGGCTAGTGTTCTTATACGTATCCCACCCCCAAGGAGAGGTATGCAAGGAGGATGACTGATTTAACACCAGCTACCCTAGAAATATGGGCCAGGCTCCAGGTGTCCTCATACGAGAGGGGTCACACATAGCTGCTACTACCTCTTCTCAGTTACCCTAATGGACATAAAGAAGTGAGAGGTTAGGGTTTATCATAGTGTCTTAGTCAAAGAAATGGGGAAAATGTTGGTTAGGTGTTTTAAAAGCAATGTTCTGAACAAGTGCAATTTGGTTACACCTTGTAAAAGAAAAGTGGTGATTGAGAACATTTGTTTTAAAATGTCAGCCTAGACCAGCTTGATTTCAACTTTCTGGAGAGTGATTCCTGACCCAGACAAAATATCATTGCTGTCACTGGCCTCCAGTGGAGCCGAGCTCCCAAAGGGTGCCCCACTGTCCACCGCCAAGTGTGAAAACCATGTTTCTTTTGAGGTAAGCTTTTGGATATTAAATATTTTCTGTTTGAGGAGGCCTGCTCATTTTCCCCAACTGAGTGATCGAGAGCTTGCACAAACCCCAGAACGTTTGGCAGTCACCTTTATCTCATGCACAGGCAGCATTTGGAGTTTTAAGGGGTCCTTCTCCTCTGCTGGGCCACCTGATCCATTCACTTCAAAAGTGTACCTAAGGGGCCAAGTTCTTTGAAAATGATCTTGGTATATGGTGGGGAGAGAGGCTTGGACAAGGTTTCAACTTAGGTGACTTGTTTTATGAATAAAAACATATTTTTAAAAATGTGACTGAAGATGTTAGTCTCAGAAATGACAATGATATGGAATAACAGTCACCTATGGTCCTCTGTGCTGTGCTTTGAAAGAGCTCTTAACTTTGTGAAACTGAAGTAAATGACTAAACTTTAAACTTGATCTAAATTGACAAGCCACAATTTGGATGGCATTGAAACAAATGACAACTGTCTTGGCAAACATTAATAAATCATGTCTATACTTTGTATTTCCAAAGAATTTGGCAGTCATATTTTTAAAATATATGTTTATTGATTTCAGAGGAAAAAAGGAGAGGTTAAGAGAGATAAAAACATCAATGATGAGGGAGAATCATTGATTGGCTGCCTCTCACAATCTCCCAACCAGGATCAAGCCTGAATCCCGGGCATGAGCACTGACAGGAATGGAACAGTGGCCTCCTGGTTCATAGGTCAACATTCAACCACTGGGCCATACCAGCTAAGCAGGGCAGTCATATTTTTGAGTTGGTCATCATGGAAGCTCTTTGAGGTAGTGGAGATGGTATTAATAGCCAGTAATTTTAAGCATGTATGCATTTTCAACAGTTCTAAGCCATTTGGATAAGTTATCTTAACTATTCTCCACATGCCTAAGAAATAGATACTATAGAAAAAATATATAGAAGTTGGGAGAGAATATTTAATATACCAAAGATAATATCAGTGACTATTGCTGTCTGATAAACTATCAGTTGGGTGGCCTTTGGTTTTGGCTAGGCTCATATGCAGCTGGTCAGAAGAGGGTCAAGTACACAGCTCTATTGAACTTGGCTAGGCTCTCTTATATGTTTGGACTTGATTGGCTGTAGCATTTGAAATTCCCACCTCGTGTCTCATCATTCTCCAGCCAGCTAGTCAGGAGCTATTCACATGAAAGAGACAGGTGAAGGACAAACTGCCTTTTGAGGTTGAGTCTTAGAGCTATAGCACCATTACTCTGCCGCATATTTCAGGCAAGGCAAGTTACAGAACCAGTATAGGTTCAAAGGGTACAAAATAAACTTCACCTCTTATTAGGAGAATATGGAAGTTATAGCAGATAATTATAGAAAAAAACTAAAAACATGGGAAAATTGAGATAACAATTTCTTTGCTTTCTTTGTCCTAGCTGAGAATATGTTCCTTTCCCCCATGTCATGAAGAAATTCTACATTTTCTTGTAAAGTCTTCATAACTTTTGCTTTTATTTTTATGTCTTAAAAAAACACTCATTATTCTTTTGTAAAGGGTAAAGCATGAATAAAGCTTTATTTTTTTATAGATGTCCAGATTTTCCATCACCATTTTAAAAACATATATTGAATTTATTGGGGTGACATTAGTAAGTTAATAGGTATATGTACAATTTAGGTGTCAAGTGTATAATTCTACTCTACATCATCTGTATGTTGCATGTGTGTTTACCACCCCAAGTCAAGACTCTTTCTATCACCATTTATCCCCCCTTTGCCCTCTTCTCCCTGGCCCCACCCCATTTCCCTCTGGTAATCATCATAGTGTTGTCTGTGTTTCAGAATTTTTTCTGAATATTTTCCTTAATCCTTTCATCTTTTATATCCAGCCCCCCACCCTACTCCCCTCTGACAGCTATCAGTTTGTGCTCCATCTATGAATCTGTTTCTATTTTTTGTTAGTATGTTTTGTTTATTAGATTCCACATATGAATGAAATCATATGGTATTTGTCTTTCTCTAATTGGATTATTTCACTTTCCATAATGCTCTCCATGTCTATCTATGCTGTTGCAAAGGGTAAGATTCCTTTTTTTTTAAAGGCTGAGTAGTATTCCATTATGTAAATGTATAACCATAGACAACCAGTTGGGGCACCAGAGAGTCTCCCTCATGGCCAAGATGTTGCCCGGGGAGGTTCTTACGCTGAGTGCACCAAAAGCTGGAAAGATGAATGGATAGGACCCAAGCATGCCAAAGTCTAGCAAGATCATTGAATAGGGGAAAAAAAGCCCTCCCATCTCTATTTCTATAAGAACTGTGGGCTTGAGCAGAAAGGGGAGATGATCTTTGAGAACGGAGTTCAAAATTCTCCCAGTTTCATGGCACCCAAATAAAAACCTCTATTCATTTTATTTTAATTAATTAATTAATTAATTAATTGCACCAGAACCTGCCTCATGAGTTTGGCTTCCACTAGCTGAACCTGAATTTTTTTTTTTTTTTCAGTTACAGTTTTGGAGACTCTGTCAGGACAGTTTGGAATTTGGTAAGTCCTGGAGGGCTGAGGCTCTGGTTCCAGTTGCCTGTGGCAGGCCCACTCTGCAGCAGGACTGTGGGGGTTTCCAGCAGCTACCAAGAGCTTTCCTCGGGGAATGTCCCTGCGCTCCCTGAAACACTTGGCTGGTAAAAGAAAACAGGTTTCTGAGGAGCAGATGGACCCTAAGACTGGGTAAATTGAACCAGCATGCACACCAGGGATCCTCTGTTCCTGTTGCTTAGTCATCATGTCACTTGGGCTTTGTGTCACTTGAACTCTTGTCACTTGGGCTTCGCGCCACTGGGCTTCATGCCCTTTGGGTCCATTAGGATGACTTGCAGCATTGGTTGGCAGGAGATAAGATGCTAGGACTTGCTTCTGAGCACATGTTTGGAATAATAGAAGTATGGATCCAAATATTGTTCATATGTTTCCACTTTGTCTGGGTTTTTCTATGGTTATAGTTTTAGGTTTGTACTTTTGTGCCATCAGAGGTTGTTTTGTTTCAACTCCAGAAGGGAGTACACTAGGCTGAATTTTAGCAGATTTCTCCCAGCTATGCCTCTTATATAGTTTAATGTTTCTGTGTAGAACTTTTTCCCTGGCATTTTTTAAATCTTGTGAGAAATTACTCAATAAATTAAGGAAACAGGAAATCTATTATAATTCTCTATTTTGTAAGATAATTCAAGCTTAACAAACAACATAGAGACATTACCAGTTCAAGGGAATCTTTGACAACAAATGGAGCAGCAAAAGCTGATAATCATCAAAAGTTTCTCTGGATCAGAATAGGAACATGTAGGAGAGAAGCCATCCCTTTCTTATCTGTTTCACTTGCAGGTGTTGCTATGTTGTATATGTTTTCCTGGCTCTGTGTCATTAACAGTTATTTTTGCACATAATCAATATGTGATGAGATATTCATTTTCCCCTCTAGTCTATTTGCAAATAGAAAAACATCAATACATTTATATGCATAGTATACTGTGTATAACTCCTGTGAGTAGTGTTTCAATAAATAGCAAGCTTTGCTAGCAAGAAAAAAAATCCTTAAAATGGCAATATCATAAGCATATTCTGTGAATTGCTGTTAACCTTACTAGCTGTAGGTTCAAGTTCTCTGTAAATAATTTAACAGAAGAAATGCAAAAAAAGAAAAAGATGGTAATGTTGTGACATGGAGATGAAAACTGATCTAAAATTTTACTTTAAAAAGCAATATGATTATTTCAATGAAAAAACAACAACACAGTATTAGAACTGGTCAGCAAAACCCAACAAGAAGATGCTTAGAGTCAGATTCAACAATATGACTAACTTCAGCATAGTATCAGACATTTTCTACATTTGGAATATTTTTCATGAAACAAAGATCAAGATTATAGGCTAGGACAATTAATACTTTGGGTTTTTTTTGTATTTCATTTTAAAAATGATAGCTTCTAATGTTAAATATTTATAGCATTATCATTCAATTTTTACAAATTTTCTTTGATATTAATGTTTATATGACTGCTTTTACTGTCAAAAGTATAGGTCATTTTTATCTTTCTGAATATTTAAATGTTTGTGTTTTTTACTATTTTGAAATATATTGAAATACATATTAACAACAAACCATGCACTTATAAGATATATTTACATATAGGTAGAATTTTAAAAAGAAAACCTTTAGTGAAATTCTACCACAGAAGTATGATTTCCTGTTTAGTATTATGGACACTTGTTATGTTAAAATATATAAGTAAAGAGTTATGAATTTGAAGAATAACATTAATATTAAGAATTCCTGATAATTTTAATCTCTTTTTTAAATTATCAAATTTAATATTTGGGATTTGGAAACACTGAATACAATTATTGAATCTATAGTTTTACCTTTAAATATTATTGTAGGCTCCCCTGGGACAATGGAGTCCAATATTTCTCAAACATTTTTCAACCCTTAACCTGGGGTACAGTCAATAACTGAGCGATGATTACCTTTTGCTAGATGCTTGTTTTGAGATATCATTTATCTCAATTGTATCAAGTCAATAAGTTATAAGATTCTGAAGTCTCTGAAGCTTGCTATCTATATGGATGGCATTCCAGAATGCTTGATGGCATCCATAGTTTTAGATAGTTCAGTGAGGCATTCATTTAACAAGACTATGATTCAGCTCCAATACCAGTTTTGAAAAAAGGAAGGTAAACTTAGTGTTACATGTTGTTAAGGATAGTTGTTTCTGTTTATTCATTTATTTAACTTGGAATATGTAGTAGATTATTATCCTGGTATATATCAGAAGGTTACTGTGTTGTACTCTTTTTCTAGTCACATTTATACCAAAATAAATCATAATTAAGAGTACAATTTTCAAACATGAACAATATGTAGTGAAATATTCTAATTTTGCAAACTATGGTTATAGTTGCCATACTTATTATTTTATTAAGACATTTATTTTTTCTCTGTGCAACTTCATTTTATAGCTAGATAATCTGTCTGCAAGAGAGGCTATATATTTTAAATTAACTTTTTCACAAGTAATGCATATAGAGCACTATGGAGTTTGGGAGATAGAGGGTAAGGAAAACGAGATGCTAAGGTTGAAGCAAAGAGATCCAGAATAAACTTGCAAATATTGGGGCTACCATCAAGAGAAGGTACTTCAAGAAAAACAAAGTGATCAGCACTAACATCTAGAAATGTCAATAAGATGAGGACTAAAAAGTAGAGACCAGAATAATCAAGTGATGCTGAGCTTAGAAATAAAAATCATTGGTGTGATAAGGGTAGGAAAATGACTGCTATATCTTAAAGAGTGAAAAAAGGTGAGGGAGTCGGTGTAATGGAGTCACAATCTCTCTTATGCTAATGTTCTGTCTGTTGAGAAGGGATAGTAATATTAACAACACATCCATCACAGGCTTCATATGGGAACTGAGTGAGAGAATCTCTGTAAAGTGTTTACTTCAGTGTCATATAATAGTAAGCACTTACATTTTAAGCAATATTATTTTTAATTTTAAAAATATTCAGATTGAAAAGTATTATTACTTTTTATATTATTTGTTTTTCTGAACTATTTTATTGGCTATTTAAATTTCTGTGGCTTGTGAGTTTATCCATTTGCCTATTTTTTCTATTGAATTTTTTCTTTTGCTTATTATATCAGCTTTTTACAAAATAAATTTGCTCATATATTCCTCTGTTTCCTCACACTGCACAGTGGAAAACACTATTCTTTGCAAGCTTTTCCTTTTCTTTTCAACTTCACCAACTCTTGTGGTCTCTTAAAAGCCAGGGGAATTTAAGTTCCAGATGATAATTATTTTTACCTTAGTCCTTTAAGTACTTAGAAATAATTTTTGAGCAACTGTTTTACATTTTATAATCCTACTACAGATCCGGTGCATGAGATTCATGCACTTGGGGTGGAGGGTGGTCCCTCAGCCTGGCCTGCACCTTCTTGCAGTCCAGGAGCCCTCAGGGGATGTCCAACTGCTGGCTTAGGCTCACTTCCACCATCTCCACTGCGCTCACTAGCTGTTAGCCCAGCTTCTGGCTGAGCAGTACTCCCCTGTGGGAGCACACTGACCACCAGGGGGGCAGTTCCTGTGTTGAGCATCTGCCCCCTAATGGTCAGTGCACATCATAGCAACTGTTGGTTCTGTGGTTCAGTTTATTTGTATATTAGCCTTTTAGTATATAGGATTATCTGCCATATATTTAGGCCTTACAAGTAATATACATTTTATCAGTCTGCTCTGTACCCTGTTGGCCCTTTCATTCTAAAAGTAAAATCATTTCTTTTTCACTATGAAGTTTTTTGTTTAGTTTCAAATTTCTGTAATAATTTCACCATTTACTTACCTTTTGACCAATAGTAGAGCTATGAGTCCTTCACCGCTTCTCCTCAGCTTCATTATAATGAATTATATCTCAATTATTCATGGTGACTGTTTATCTCAATGTTTTTCTTTTCCACTCTATTAATATTATTTCCTTAGGGTTTGTTCTATTGGTGTTTGCATTTGATGTCTCTTCAGCTTTGATTCTTGTTTTTCTGTAAGTATTTGTAGATAAGACTATGGATCCCTAGAAAGAAGTAAAGTTTCACATTAAGAATATTACATTTGGTGATTTTAGGAGCCCAATAGGTTTGGAATAAAGTTGAAGTTCACATATAGTTTATCCTATAGGTCTGGAGTCTTGCTATGCCTCATGGCTTCATCTTAGTTAAGACTGCCCCCCAGACCAAACGTCTCTAGTGTCAGAGCTCCTCCTGCACAGGATTATAGTCTTTACTTCCTCCATGAGGAAAGCATTACTCTAAGTGTGTGTATCTTGTTGGTGGTTGTGATGTAGGTACTGGCTCAGCTACTTTCCTTCTGTGGCTACTGACAGATATAAAGAAACCAGTAAAAGTGACTTAACAGAAGAATTAAATGATAATGCTCATTTGGACATGCTATGCCCAGCCTCTTGGGTGTCCAGATGATAAGCGCAGACAGATGTACAAATATGGGTCTGTAGCCTGTGCAGGAATGAGGGAGTTGAGGGGACAGAGGATAAGCGCAGACAGATGTACAAATATGGGTCTGTAGCCTGTGCAGGAATGAGGGAGTTGAGGGGAAAGGAAATCAGCAGGATGGGGGGTTGGGGATACAGATGACAACAGTAAGAGAAAAATGTTCACACAAGAAAGAAACAGTAAAATGAATTATTTTAGAAAATGAAGAAATCAGGAAAAAATGTAGTAAGCAATATGGAAACAGAAGGAATTTCCACACAATTTAAAGAAAAGAGGAGTGGCAAGTTAGAAGGGTATATCTTATCTTTCAAAATATTAGGTAAACACAAAACAAAACACCTGAAACTAAAATATAGAAATACTTGACTCTCCTCTTTTAAAATCTGGACATTTTGTCTTACCTTTATTTTTTTGCTGTTCTTAGAGGATTTTGTTTCTTCTACATTTTGTCATAAACATAATCATTTCTCTATGAAGAAGGAGTCCTGCACAATGAAAGAAACATATGGATGAAAATTTTCCCCTATGTGTGCTTTCATCAACATATAGTAGAGCAATCAAAATAGTGCAAACATTTAATAGACGCTCTGTATAAATAAAAATAATGAAACCACCTGCATCATAGGTCAAAATAAGCATAAACATGGGAACAGTGTTTACAGTTCTTGGTGGGAGCAGGAAGTATAACTTATACACAGAATAAGCATCAGAGGCTTAGGGTAAAACCAGAATGCAGAAAAGTATCTGGCTTTATGACAGGTCACTTTGCAAACTTGTTCCTATCTCAGCAGTAAAAGTGGAGAGAGCCCTTGGAAATGCTTTGTGTTGTGCTTTTAGAAGAAAAAGCACACACATAGTCCATATTTTTAAAGTTTTAGAACTAATCTAAAATCAATTTTCTTACCTCTCTCATCCACACATGCATACATTCACAGCAACTGCTTAACTATGGCCACAGTTCCCTTGCATGAAACTTCAACAATGTCCTACATTGGCGAGGACACTCTGGACAGCTCTTTGTTTCTGCAGCCACAAAAGTTATATTAGACTAATGGCCTGGTGCACAGATTTGTGCACATTGAAAGGGAATTAATTAGAAGCAATATTTTAATATTGCTATTTCCCCTTCCTCTATAATAGAAATGTCAGAGATGAAAGAAAATTAGTAAAATGTACATGAAAATAATATATAAATTTATTAATAAATAAACAATAATAATATGATATAACAACAACAAAGACATTATATAAAACAACAAAAACCTGATATAAAAATAAAAACAACAAAACATGATATAAAAGCAACATTGATACAAACAATGACTGATAAATTGATTAAACTTATTCTACTATTTCCCTGTATACAACATTAACAGTAAAAACACTTTCAGAGTGCTTGACTAATTTCCCTTGTGATGAAGTATTTACAACTTTAATTTTAATGTCACATGCTCTTTGAACTAGAGAGAAAGCAACATATAACTGACCATGTCTGAAAACGGGTTCAGATAGGAATATTCCTACTCTGTCTAGAGTTTGTCATTGTGATTTATTAATAGTCATTGCAAATGCTGGCATCACAGGAAACTGTCTTTGAATTAATTTAAATATCAGATGGGGACAAATCAATTCTTGGAATCAGGACAGCTTCTCCTTCAGCAAATCTAGTTAATACTTCAGCTTTGATTATGGTAGGTTGCAATATTTTGATAATAAATGTAGTACCATTACAGAAACTCCATTTACTATTAAAATTTCTCAGTAGCATGATGATTTCACCTACTTTCAATTTTAATTTATGACACAGCATTCCCGAAGGAGTAATACTATTAATAAATTCGATGGGAACATTTTCCTTTTCAGAATCATCTGTTGAATCAATGGAATCATCACTCAAAAGATGTAAAGATCTCCATCGAGTATATCCAAAATTTCTTCATTTAATTTATGAATGTGTTCATTTTTAGGTCAAAGAATCGCACATTTAGATATATATTTTAATATTACTTGCAGATATACTATTTCCAAAGTTAGTTTCAATAATAGATCATTACAAATCATTTCACAGGGGATTTCAATAATATTAATTCCTAAATGAAAATTGCTTTCAATTTTGCTGTTTCCAAGTTTCACTAACCATTCGCTATAAGCAGAATCCTCTGATCTCACATTTATTTTAAGAGAAAACTGCCTGAAACACCCCCAAACATTACAGTACTTTTTTTAAAAAAAATAAATTTTATTGATTTTTCACAGAGAGGAAGGGAAGGAGATAGAGAGTTAGAAACATCGATGAGAGAGAAACATATTCAGCTGCCTCCTGCACACCCCCTACTGGAGATGTGCCTGCAACCAAGCTACATGCCCTTGACTGGAATAGAACCTGGGACCCTTCAGTCCGCAGGCTCATTCTATCCACTGAGCCAAACCAGTTAGGGCAACATTACAGTACTTTCCACGCATTTGTACTATGGCTGATCACAAAGCATATGGCACAACACTGAGACATTGTCAAAAATCCCCTCCGAGAAGAACTTTCCCACCATTCAAATTCATAATTTCTCTCAGTAATCTGTCTATGGGATTTATAGCATGACTGGATGCCATGGTGCATTCATCAATAATGAGAACTTGGGCCTTTTTAATGATTTTAGCTACTTCACTCTTTATATTGAGTCTAGAAATTAAAGTTTCATTTAATGGCATTGATAATTATATTGGGAATGAAAGGTTCTTCCACCGAGAAGTAAATTTGCAGCAATTCCTGTAGACACTGTGGGTAAAACAGTACACCACGACCTCTAATATAATGTATTAAAACTTCACAAAGATATGTTTTTCCACTACCACCTGGACCATCCAAGAAAAAGCATCTGGGGTGTACAGTTTGATCTTCGATGGCTGAAGTTATAGTCTGAATGGCTGCCAGCTGTTCATCATTCAGAGAATCTATCAAAACCTCTGCACTGTTGTCATAGGATTCATCACATGTACTTGTATTCATTAATAGAGGATAGTATGGAAGTTTGAAATGCGAAAATTTCATTCCATGCAATGTGAATACTTCTTGAATTTTGTTAAGGGCATGCATTTTACAGTTCACACAGGCACCTTCTCTTCAGTGTAATTTCCAACAAAAATCTTCAATAAAATGAGATTTATTCTCATCCCATAATTTGTCTGCATCAGAAGGACATCCAAACATGCATATATATGCAAAAAGTTGTCATAGTTGTTTGGGCATATTAAGGATGATTGCATCGTCAATCATATCTTTCCAGATAGTGTTGTTGATTAATAATCCTCGATGTTTAGCAGCTTCATGAAATGTATCATAAATTACACCTCTTACAGTTCGCAGATGCTCAAAACTTATCGCACCTTTTACATGAAGAAGCAAAAGTCTAAGGTAATATCGTTCTGGTTTTCTAAAGCTCACAGTGAACAGTCTACCTAATACTTTATTCCCATCCTTTTGGCGTTTTGTCCAAAAGGAATTATTTA
>NW_006287324.1:624201-626867 GCF_000327345.1 Myotis davidii | reverse complement strand
GGCTGCTTGCCTGTGTTCCTGAGAAGCATCTACGGTACCAGTCTATAGAGTGTGTTTTCTTTAGTGAATTACCGGTATGTTTATCTGTAATAAACTTGCACTGTTTTATGTATATGTTTGATTACATACAGCCTTGTGACAGTTTTCCTGCATGTCATAAGCATTTGAATATAAATTAAAATGTTAAAATCAAATCTGATATTGTTTTACCTTTTATTTGGTGTGTGGAAGGTGTGCGGAAGAGGGGGTAGTCTTATACGGCGAATATATAACAAACTCTGTATTTTGAGTGGAAATGTTAGGGGGTCGTCTTATACGCCCAGTCGTCTTATATGCCGGCAAATACGGTATGCAAAAAGTTGCCGTAGTTGTTTGGGCATATTAAGGATGATTGCATCGTCAATCGTATCTTTCCAGATAGTGTCATTGATTAATAATTCTTAATGTTTAGCAGCTTCATGAAATGTATCATAAACTACACCTCCTATAGCTTGCAGGTCAGCAAAACTTATCACACTTTTTATATGCAGTAGCAAAAGTCTAAGATAATACCACTCTGGTTCTCTAAAGCTAACAGTCTACCTAATACTTTATCCCTGCCCTTTTGGTGTTTTCTCCATGAAGAATTATTAAACACACTAGGGGCCTGGTGCACAAAATTTGTGCACGGCGTGGGGGTGGGTCACTCAGCCCGATTTGCACCCTCTCCAATTTGGGGACCCTCAGGGAAGCCCTCTCCAATCTGGGAGTTTCTGTCTATCTTTGCAATCATATGAGCAAATTGTCTGGGACCCCAACACAGTTTGGTTTGGTGCTCACAGAATAATAGAGGTATTTTTTTTTTCTTTGCTCCATTGGTGGAGATTTCCTAGAAGTTGCAGGATAACTTCCTTTTAATTTTTCCTCAACACTCTGACTTTACTTAGGTCTCTCACCTTTGTTTTCCCTCCATCTCCCACTTGCAATAGTAACTTGCTCCAGGCTCACTTTGCTCTAGTGTCTAGGAGATCAACCAACACATCTGTCACCAGAACTATGATTCTCAGCATTCCTGGTGCTCTCCACACTCTGGGCTTCCACTTCTGGTCCAGGGGCTTTAGAAACCAAAAGGACTTGGAACTTCACCCACCCCAGGCCAATATGACAGGACCAGACCCTCCAGTGGCGTCTCTAGGACCCCAACATCTCGGCGCCAACACATGTGTGTGCTGGCCACAGGCTTGGAGTGGGCAGGGTCCCGTGGATGCCCACTTTGTCATCCCAGCTACGCAACAGGCATCCCCAGGACCCTGGCTACTCGGCGCCCACCATCTTTGTTGGGTTAATTTTCATACTCACTCCTGATTGGCTGTGGGTGTTTGTGGAGGGATGGTCAATTTACATATTTGTTGATTATTAGTATCTTATATAATAAAAGGTTAATATGCAAATCAACTGAACAGCGGAATGACCAGTCACTTTGACGTGCCCTGACCACCAAGGGGTAGATGCTCAATGGAGGAGCTTCCCCCTGGTAGTCAGTGTGCTCAGCCAGAAGCCAGGCTCACGGCTGACGAGCACAGTGGCGGTGGTGGGAGCCTCTCCTGGCTCCACAGCAGCGCTAAGGATGTCTGACTAACGGCTTTCAGACATCCTCTGAGAGCTCCCAGACTGCAGGTTGGGCTGAGGGACCCCTCTTCCCCCAAGTGCATGAATTTCATGCACCAGGCTTCTGGTAGATAATGTGGAATCTATCAATAATAATAATTATGTGCATTGGAATCTTCTCTATTCAGTAAGAACCAAGCAATCAAAGTTGAGTTATGCCTTTTAGCCCTATCTATAACTTCAGTAAAATCATCAGTATGAAAATACAAATTATGATTATTTGTCAAATAAATAGCTAATCTTGTGATTGCATGAGATTGGTCATGCAATCGCATTACAAAAAGTCTCCAAACAGCCTCAGGAGCGCTCACATACCTGAAGTCAATAAAGTCCTGTACTTTGTCATGATTGATAATATTTTTTTCAGAAATGTGAATATTTGCACAATCATGCCCTTTATAGATATATTTAAATAAATATTTGACACTTTTAATAGATATGCAGACTTCAACGTTTATATGAAAGTGATATTTAAGGCACAAGTATGGCTTATAAGGAACAATCCAAGTGTTATCGACAACTTTATTTTCAATAGACGTGATGCTACCGGATCTTCATTTGTTTTTGGGATATCCATCAATATTTCCAATGGTCGCATTTTGAAATTCTTTCAGATATCCCTTTGAACATTTTCTATTTTTCACACATGGACTATTTGGATTTTGTATTAGACATTGTCCACGTACCATATTTGATTTTACAATTTGAAAAAGTTGAGGAGATGGGTCTTCATTCAGAATTTCTGTCTTAACCATACAGTCAATGTCATCTTCTGTTTGTAATTTGGATTCACTATCAATAATATGTAATATCAATAATATGTAAGTGTGAGGCAGTCACGTTTCTGAAATTCAATGACATGAATTTTAGTTATTACTTTGCCAAATAAATCAATTTTACATATATCATTTAAAAGAACATTCAGCTTAAAGAGCATGGCTACTAAGTCAGGTTGGTTTTCAACATTTTGCCAGCATTTTAAATTGTTTATATCTTCCCATTTGGGGTTGCATATCATG
>NW_006287324.1:622809-623678 GCF_000327345.1 Myotis davidii | reverse complement strand
CTTTTACTCATTGCTTCAGCTGTATCTAAAATATAGAGTTGAGCAAACTTCTGAGAAACACCATCTGAAAGATGTAAAGTTCCAGTACAGTGATAAACTTGTCTGAGTATTCTAAAACAGTATGGCCCATATCCTGATGGTGATGCAATATTTGCACCCATTGAAGCAAAAGCAAAATAACTATTTAGTGAACAAATATTTTCCATGAAATTTTTACTGATAGAATCTTCATTTGTCATTATTTTTTTTAATATGCCAGGCATTCTGGAAAATGTATATCATTTGGACAAACTTTACCTTTGCTACAACATCGAGTAAATTTTCTATCATATGGTTTTCCATTGGAGAAATTTAGTGATAGACAAAATTGACATGTAATAGTCATTCCACCACAACTATGTTCGATAATTGCATCCTCATTTACTTCATTTTTGCTGTGAAGTCACTTCCTACCAGTATTGGTAGTACTTGTTGATGACTGTTCTGCAGATACGTTCTGTCAATGATGCTGCTTTCTTTAGGCTGCAGAGGTATGTTGTGCCAATAATTGGTCTTCGGACACATTCTGTCAATGATGCCATCTTCTTTCAGCTTCAGAGATACATTGTGCCAATAGTTGGTTTTCAGGTATATTCCCTTCTCCCTCCTGTCTGGGTCTGGGATGCGGATGAAACAGATTGGAGGCTGACAGGACCCCAGCAGCAACCTAACCTACCAGTCAGAGCATCTGCCCTCTGGTGGTCAGTGCATGTTATAGCTACCAGCCAGTTATCTGGTCTGGTTGTCCAGTTGTAGCAATCATTTAGGCAATACACACACACACACACACACACACACACACACACACACACACACATATATATACTAGA
>NW_006287324.1:618044-622136 GCF_000327345.1 Myotis davidii | reverse complement strand
TGATTTTTAGGGAGAGTGGAAGAGAGAGGGAAAGACAGAGAGAAACATCGATGTGAGAGAAACACATCGATTGGCTGCCCACTGCATAAGCCTTGACAAGAGCCTGGGCCGGGGAGGAGCTTGCAACCGAGGTATATGCCCCTGACTGGAATTGAACCTGGGACCCTTCAGTCCATGGGCTTTATTCACTGAGCAAAACAGGCTGCAGCTTAATTCATTTACTTTTAATCTATATGTGTCTTTATATTTAAAGTGGGTTTTGTTTTTGATTCACCCTCATAATCTGTCTTGGCTTCTGGGGCTTCTGGGTCCAGCCTGCCTTGCTGCCCAGGACCCGATCAGGTCCTGGGTGGCAAGGCTGGGCTGGCTTCTGGGGCTATGGGGCAGGGCTGCCTTGCCCCCTGGGACCCACCAATGGGGTCCCGGGTGGCAAGGTGGGGCCGGGCCTGCCCTGGATGGTGGCGAGCTGGTAGCTTGTGCTGCACCACCCTGCCTGCAGTATGTAAATTAGCCATCATCTTTATTGGTGGTTAATTTGCATATAGTTCTGGTTAGCCAATGGGAGGTGTAGTGAAGGTGTGGTCAATTACCATGTTTGTCTATTATTAGCTAGGATACTTATAGTCAAATACAGACTATAGAGTGAAAAATGTGTTTATTTTTCCTAATATTTTTCTTTGTCTTTTTTTAAATATAATTTTTTATTGATTTCAGGGAGGAAAGAAAGAGACAGAAACATCAATGATCAGAAGAAAATCATTGATTGGTTGCCTCCTAAATGCCCCACAGTGGATTGAGACCACAATGTGGACATGTGACCTCACCAGGAATTGAACTGTGACTTCCTATTCAAGGTCAATGCTCAACCACTGAGCCATACTGGCCAGACTCTTTGTCTTTCTTTTAATAACAATTCGGTCCACTTATATCTTCAGTTCTTTTAGATTATGGTGATATAAACTGTTAAGTGGTATTATCTGTGACATTGAAACTGTTTTCTGTTTGACATTAGTTTCATGTCTCATTTTTCATAGAAATTGACATTCCATTTTCTGCCTTGTGTTGGTCCATTTCCAATTTTATCTGCCATCATTTTTCTTAAAGATCATTAATGAACCTAGATGAAAAGTTTCAATAAACAGCCAGATAAGAAGTGACTTCTATCAGATTTTTAATTAATTAATTTATTTAATTTAGAGAGAGAGGAAAGGAGAGAGAGAGAGAGAGAGAGAGAGAGACATTGATTGGCCACCTGCTTCATGAAGTCTGACCAGGAATTGAACCCATGACCTTTTGGTGAATGGGTTGATGCTCCAACCAACTAAGCCACACCAGCCAGAGTCACATTTTATATTTTGAAGATATGTATTTAATATTATATTTCATCACTGTAGGAGAAAAATAATCTTGCCAAGTGCCAGTGATGTGTGATAGGGGAAATCCTGATAAGCATTTGCCTCTTTGAAGTTTTCTACATTATTGAAAAGTACCACAAAGGCAAGAGTCTACCCTCCTAGAGAGACAGAAAACAGCACTCAGTGGGCAGTGGGCAGCAATGCCATTTTTGGAATCACCATAGGTATCATAACTTATTGCCTTTCACACAAGGCAGCGCAGAGGGAAGTAGTTGCCCATTAGGCTTACCAGGGGAGGTCACTGTCCTAGCAGATTTGCAGAGGTAACTCAAGGCTTTCCTGGCCTTTAAGAATGGCTCCACATAAACTACCCTGCAGATGACAATATTCTCTACTTTAAATGCATCCAGAGGACAGATAGATCCACATTTCCTTAGGACAGTCAGAAAAGATGAATTCATGATTTGTCTTTATTGCCTATGGATAAAAACCAAGATAGATTTAACTCTAAGATACCATAAAATTTTCATGGAGAGAACTTACTTATTCCATTAAAAGCTAAATTTTTCTGCCCTCCAATCAATAGCCTGAATTAAAGATTTTGGAATATAGGCTACTCACAGCTGGAACAATAAGTAGATAAATTCAAATATACTATTATAGTAGAGCCACAACTCGAATGTCATACACTTGATTTGGCTTGATTGGGTATAGGAAACCAGAAAATGCAGTAGTTATATAGATATATAGCCATTTCCTTCTGTGTCATTAAAATAGTATTGGTTCCTGGGATCTCTTCCTTTTGACTTTTAAGTTGAACTATTAGTCATATATTATTTTAAACCCATTTCTTATAATTAAAAAAAAAGGTAATGCTGGGGTGGATCTGGTGAAATTTTATTAGAAATTGGGACCACTGGTTGATGCTATATAAAAGGTTGGTTTACTTTTCCCCTCCCCTGTATAAAATGTTGTTCACAGAGCACTGTCAAAATGCAGACTATTTCCAAGGCCTTTCCAAAAAGTGAGACAAGGGCAGTACCTAGATTGATACATTAAAATACTTGGGGTTCTTGATTAAACTAATTCCCCCTGGGCTGCCTGTAATTGTCCCCATTTTATCTCAGAACAGTCCAATTCAAAGCACTCAGTCATCTGGGCATCTCCTTAAACTGCTTTGGCTTCTGTATTCTTGGTGTCCATCAGCTTGCTGTCTCACTAAAAGTGGCATGAAGGGAATTTGGTACAAGCTATAATTGAGTGGACAACAACTCTGGCAGATCTTGATAAGGTGGCTAATGAAAATAAAACTATCAAAAGTTCATTTTCTACTTTTAAGATAAAGAATAGAGCCCTAAGCATAGTCAATATTAATATTTTCATTAAATGAATGAATTAATGAATGCATGATTATTGTACAATTGATACTCTTTTATTCTTAAATGTTAAGGGTTTTTTTTTCAGTGGAATAGTTATTTAACTGTTTTGGCTGCCAGTTAGAGATGCACTGAATGAGAGAGACAGACTCTGATTGTATATTATCCTATATAATAAAAGGCTAATATGCAAATAGACCGAACAGTGGAACAACTGAACAACCAAACAACTGGTCGTTATGACGTGCGCTGACCACCGGGGTGCGCATGTGGAACATGGTGGGCGTTGGCAGCAAGTGGTAGAGTGTGGAACATGGTGGGTGTCAGCTGTGGTGGGTTGGTGGAGCAGGTGAGCTAGGGTACCAGGCCAAGGTGGGGCCCTGGTTGCGGTCATTGGGGTGAGCCTCTAGTGGTTACTGAAAATTCTTTGCTCCTGCATGCTGTGGTCACACCCAACATTCACACCCACTGTGGGCACTGGAGCCATTGCTCACACACACTGGTGTTGTCTGACACTAACCCTGATGGCTCAGTGCCATCAGTGGATGCAAGCGGCAGCTGCCAACCCTGATCACCCTTTGGGGCTTCTCCACCTCCCCCTGCTTCTGAGGGGAGATTAGGGCCAGCAGCCACCTCTCGCACCCAATGCTGGCACCGGAACAATCACTCGCACTCACTACTGGTGCAGGCCCCAGCCCTGCACACACCTGAAGCTGGTGCCCAACACCAGTCCCAATTGCTGGGTGTCATCAGTGGGTGCAAGTGGTGGTTGCTGGTCCCCATTACCCTTTAGGGCTTCTCCACCTCCCCTTGCTCCTGAGGAGTGATTGGGGCAGCAGCCACTGTTTACAACCACTGAAGGCACTGGCCCGGCCCTGCTCGCACCCATTGCTGGCACCATATCCAATCACATCAGTGCATGTGAAAGGCGGTGGTGGGAGCAGAGCTGCCAGCAGATGGGACTGGGGCGGGGGTGACAGGGCCATGGTGGTAGGAGGGGCTGGGCAGGGGCATGGAGGATGGCTGAGACCTGCCCCTGTGACCACTGCAGCCTCATGGTCCACATTTCCTTTCAAGGTGCATGGATTCATGCACAGGGCCCCTAATCTAAGTAACAAAATATGTTCTAAGTAGTTCTCTCTAAAGTTTAAGTTGATGCTTTTGCAGAATTTGGATGTGGGAAAATATAAAATAACTAGAGGCCTGGTGCACAAAAATTTGTGCACTCAGGGGCAAGGGGGGTCCCTCAGCCCGGTCTGTGCCCTCTCCCAGTCTGGGACCCCTTGGGAGATAACGAACTGCTGGCTTAGGCAGGCTCCCAGGTGGCAGAGGGCAGGCCCAATACCTACGTGCAGCCCCTG
>NW_006287324.1:610560-617517 GCF_000327345.1 Myotis davidii | reverse complement strand
GTTTCTTAAACTGCAGGCTCAGAGGCCTGCAAGGCAGACGGGGAACGTTGGAGTCCTCCGTCACTGAAGCAAGCAAGCCTCATGTTAGTTTCAAGCTGCCTGGCTGCTGGCCGCCATCTTGGCTGGCAGCTAATTTGCATATCTCGCTGATTAGCCAATGGGAAGGGTAGCGGTCGTACGCCAATTACCATGTTCCTCTCTTATTAGATAGATACTGACTTTCCTGATTTCTTTAGTTTAACAGTTTTTTAATATTTTAAAAGAGAAGTCGATGGGGTGTCATGGCTAAGAAATCATTAAGACACCTAAAATATTTTCACTGGAGGAAGCTCTGGTGAGGCTGAACATGTGGCTTCTGTTTCTTACACCTTTTATCGAGTGCAGAGCTCTATGTTTTTGACTCCTGATTAACAGAGACTGGAAATAGAGAAACGTTCCCCCCTCAGTCTGACAACTGCCTAACTCTGAGCTTCGCTTTCTATCACTCTTTTTTTCCTCTCTTCATACCAGTCACCCTAACTTCCTCATGTACTCACCAGGCCTAATTCTTTCTTCCCATCTTGCCAAATACATCATGTCCTAAGGAACCTGTCCTGCGCCTCAGACTGACTCAGACCTGTCATCATAGCCATCCTAGCACAGTGTGTGTCCACTGCAAAACATTCTCTAAGATGTCCTTTTACATCTTTGCATCTATATATTGGGCAATTTGTTTCCCCTACTAGGCTGCAATTTTTATGTGAAAAGGACAGGTTCTATTTTTCTACTCATTATTTTCCAGCTGCTCCAGCACAGTACCTGGCTCATTGCAGGCACTTATTAAATATTCATTGATTGAATAAAATGAATTAAGTAACATTTGAAAGAGTGATGTGGTGATCTCCACCACAGCAGCTCTGAAAAACCCATGCACGCTTCAAGAATAAATTGCTTGTACAACAAGATTAGTTAGACATCTCCTTCTCTTAATATGCATCCATAGAAATATTATAGAGAAGGGAAAGGAGGGAAGAGAGGAGAGAGGAGGGGAAGGGAATGGTAGGGAAGGGAAAGGAGGGGAGGGGAGGGGAGGGAGAGAATCAACTTTGAGGGAGAGTTGACTAAAACAACACAGACCCATTATAAGTGTCCTCCTTTCCTCCTCACTACTATGATTCCAGTTACTAAAAATGTCAGGTAAAGAACATAAATTACTAGTTATGAAATGATTAAATAAATAGAAGACACCATTTTAAATAATAAACAACTAGCATGAGACCATCAGAAAATACCATACAAAAATAAAAAAATATTTTAGCAACTACAAAAATATACCTGAGTATGAAGCATTCTTAACAGGCAGAGCCTGTTCCATATGCCCAGTGTTTTCTTTACTTATGTACATAGGCACTCACCTGGTAGAATTTTAGAACTAAAATATATCATATTCCTCTGAACTGCCAAAAATTTCTGTCTCCCTAATACTTTGGACATCTTCGTTGAAATGTAAAAGTGTTGTCTGTTAGGGTAAGACTCTTAGCTATTACTAGTACGTTAGGGCTCAGGGGGAGAAAGAAGAGTCTGGAGCATGATATAGGCCACAAGTCTACCAACTTTGGCTACCAGTCTGTTTTTACACATGTTAAGTTGCCCTAGAATATTGTCCCCATCTCTTCTCACCCATTAATATCCAGTTCTCCACACTTGTCTAGTAGCTTCTAAAGGTTTTTGTTGTTGTTGTCGTTTTTCTGATGAAAGCTTCTGGGTTTTTTTTGTTTGTTTTTTGTTTTTTTGCAGCATTTTAACCTGTGGACCATGCCAGCCTTTTTAACATTTTTTTTTCTTGGATTCCATGGCACCAGTTTCTATTCAATGTTTTACTATTTTTCTCTCATTTTGCCTTTCCTTTCACTGCCTCCCCCTCTATCTGTGTTGGAAATAGTTCATTTATGCATTCAATTCAGTTTTATATTGGTTTTCTACTATTCTAGATTTTTATGTTGTCCTGAGTGATTTTATCTCTGGTTTCCCTCCTCTCAACTGAATTTTCTAAAGAAAATTGACTACTCCATTAACTAAGTATGGATTAAAACTAGAAATTATCTCTTTCTTGGGAAAGTCTAGACATCCTGGGATCCTCTGCTTTTGTTTCCAGGATAGATATGAATAATAGAACAGCCAGCTCTTTGAAGTACAGGAGAGCCTTGATATGTAGTCCTTATACATAGTAGAGTACTCCCCACTTATCCAAGGGATTGTTTCCTCTGATTTGTTACCTATGTCCAACCATAGTCCAAATCCTATATAATAAAGGAGAAACATGCAAATTAACCATCACTCCGCTATGCTCAAGACATGCCCACCAGCCACACCCACCAGCCAATCAGGAGTGAGTATGCAAATTAACCCAGCTAAGATGGCGGCGGCCACGGAGCTGGAGCCACCATGAGTCTTGGGTTGCCCTTGGCGATGGAGGAAGTCAAGCTTCCCCCTTGACCTGGCCAGCCCTGGGCTACGCTCAAGGCTACAAAGTTTCAATTATAAAAGATAAATAAATCCCAGATACCTGCTTCCAGCCTGCCCTGGCCTCTGCTGAAGGAGGCGCTGAAAAAAACAGCCATCAGCCCCTCACCCAGGCTGGCCAGACACCCCAGCAGGAACTCCACCCCGAAGGGGCTGTGGCCAGCCTGAAAACAACCCTAAGCCCCACACCCAGGCTGGCCACAACCCCAAGGGTGAGGGTCCCCACTGGGGAGTTTGACCAGCCTGAAAACAGCCATCAGCCCCTCACCCAGGCTGGACACACCCCCATGGGGTGAGGGTCCCCGCTGGGGAGCTTGGTCAGACTGAAAACAGCCATCAGCTCCTCACCTAGACTGGTCTGGCACCCCAGTGGGGACCCCCAACCTGAAGGGGGTGTGGCCAGCCAGAAAACTGCCCTCAGCCCCTCACCCAGGCTGGCCAGGCACCCCAGTGGAACTCCCCACCCTGATCCGGGGTACCCTTCAGGGCAAACCAACTGGCCCCCACCCATGCACCAGGCCTCTATCCTATATAATAAAAGGTCAATATGCAAATTGACCCTAACAGCAGAATGACTGGGAATGACTGGTCATTATGACACACACTGACCGCCATGGAACAGACACTCAATGGAGGAGCTGCCCCCTGGTGGTCAGTGCGCTCCCACAGGGGTGCTCTGCCAGCCACAAGCCAGGTTGATGGCTGCCAGCACAGCAGTGGTGGTGGGAGCCTCTCCCACCTCCTCAGCTGCGCTAAGGATGTTTGACTGCAGCTTAGGCCTGCTCCCCGCTGGCAAGTGGACATCCCCCGAGGGGTCCCAGACTGCGAGAGGGCAAAGGCCGGGCTGAGGGACACCCCACCAAGTGCACAAATTTTTGTACACCGGGCCTCTAGTAGATTTAATAAAATAATACAGAAATAAACAATTCATAAGTTTTACATTGAATCTATTTAGAGCAGCATGATGAAATATCGTGTCTTTCCTATGTCTCATCTAAGACATGAATTACCCCTTTGTCTAGTTAGAATGTTACACTGTACAGGCTACTGCCCATTAACCATTGCAGTTATCAGTTGGATTGTCTTGGTGTCACAGTGCTTGTGTTCAAGTGATCCTTATTTTACTTAATGGCCCCAAAGCATAAGAATAGTGATGCTGCTTGCCCTAACCGGTTTGGCTCAGTGGATAGAGCATTGGCCTGTGGTCTTAAGGGTCCCAGATTCGATTCCGGCCAAGGGAGTGTACCTTGGTTGCAGGCACATACCCAGTAGGGAGTGTGCAGGAGGCAGCTGATCGATGTTTCTCTCTCATTGATGTTTCTAGCTCTCTATCCCTCTCCCTTCCTCTCTGTAAAAAATCAATAAAATATATATTTTTAAAAAAGAATAGTGATGCTGCCCTAACTGGTTTGGCTCAGCAGATAGAGCATCAGCCTGTGGACCAAAGGGTCCCAGGTTTGATTCTGGTCAAGGGCACATGCTTGGGTTGTGGGCTCGATCCCCAGTAGGGGGCATGCAAGAGGCAGCCAATCCATGATTCTCTCTCATCATGGATGTTTCTATCTCTCCTTCTCCCTTCCTATCTGAAATCAATAAAAAATATATTTTAAAAAAAGAATAGTGATGTTGGAAATTCAGATATGCCAAAAAGAAATCACAAACTCCCTCTATTTTATTATCAGCTATTATTGTAATTCTCTTACTGTGCTTAATTTATAAATTATACTTTATCACAGGTATCTACCTATAGGAAAAATATAGTATATAGTATTTGGTACTAAGCAGTTTCAGAATCTACTGGGGGTCTTGAAATGTACCTCATGGATAAGGGGCCACTACTGTATAAATATCTTATCATGACTTACTTAAGCTAATGATATGATTTCAACTAGCTTCCTAAGTTTCAGAAAACAAAAATTGGCTCTTGTGAGCTGGTACAAGCTGGCCCCAGCACACTACTAAGCATATAAGATATATACATAAATATCAATATACTTACTTTTTAGTTCATAATATTTTTCTGATTTATTCGGAAGACAGTGTTATTATTTATGTATAATAAATTAGGAAATTAAAAGTCAGAGAGTTTAATGACTTATAATATCATAAAGGATGAATTTGGCAGCCAATAATAAATATCCCTTACTTAAGTTGACTTAAAAGTAAGGAATTTAATATCGTTCATAATGGATAAACCAAGAAGAAAAATAGGTTTTCCAGATGTTTATATGGCTCAGATGTGTTTAAGAATCCTGCTTTGTTCCTCTCTCTTCTCTGACTTTCTTGGTGTTGGTAAGACTTTCCACCTGCTTTTCTAGGCTGGTTTAGGCAACACAGCTAACTTTGACAATGCCCAGTACACAGATGAAGACTATCTCCTCCTGTCCCATGGTTTAGGGTCAAAGGACCTTTCCCAGGAACTACCCCTATAAATTGACCTTATTTCTCATTGACCACAACTGAGTCACCTTACAAGATCAGAACACTTAAGGGAAAGAAAATAAAATATGTTGGCTGGGAATGGATCACTCTCCTCTGAGATCCCTTGGAGAAAGGTGTATATCCAAACCCATTTGGTATTGTGTTAGAGAGGAATTATGGTGGGTGGATAAGAAGCTTACAGTGTCCATACACTGGTCAAAGTCATAATCTAGTTGGTGGCAAAGTGTGCGACCTAACTTCATAATCAAGCACCACTTTCCTAAAGATGATATCCAGCTTCTTTAAAAAGATATACAAATTATTATATCTCTCATTGAACTCTATAGCATTATAAAACATTGTTATCTTTGTTTATAAATATTTTAAGTTATATAAATTGCTTAATACATTTCAGGTTCTAAGTGCAGGCACATGCATGTGTATCTATTATATGAGCATATTTATATATAGACTCTGTGTAACTGGGTAGAAAACCTCTTACACTACCAATCTGTGCTCTCAAAGTGCCTTTTATGTGAAAAAGAGTAATATATATATATGAAAAATAAAACCAAATTTTCCAGGCTTCTCTTCCACAAGAATCTTTCAACTATTTCTCTCACACTTGCCAACATTATTCATCATTCAGTAGATACAAACTTTAAAACTAGAGCCCTCGATAAGAATTTTTCTGAAAGTATCACAAGCAGAAGATAAGAAGTTACAGCCCCAAATATCTCACAGCTGTAAGTATAGAGCTCTCACTGCAGTAATTACTATAATGTGAAGTGTGGCAGAGTTACAGTTGCCATGGGAACCACAAATTTGATTTTTTGGAGTTTTGGGTGTACAATAATCTCAACTATAATACTGCCTTCACATTTTGTCTTTTTCATCTGTTATACATGTACTTAGATCCAAACTAGGTCACCTCAACTAAAGACAGAAATGTTGGCTACTTTCTTCAGAGATTTCCTTAATACCTCAGCAGTACCAGAGTGAATTTTGAAAGTGCATATATAAAAATTATTTTTGATCTTACTTCAGACAAAATAGATGGGCCTCTTTTAACCAGCTTACATCATCTCTTGGGATAAAAATGCCATCCTCCAAGCTTTTGATCTACGTTTAAATGTTTACATGGGTTGGTGCTATCCATGTAGATGACAGATGATTAAGTTTTATCAATGTTTTATTGGTTATATTTCATTTTCTAATAATTCTTTTATATACTATTTCTATATAGGTTATCTCTTGGCTTTAGTCTTTTAATAGGATGAAGCACATCTTATTACCTGATATGGAGCACTTTAACTAATACTTGTGATACTGCAGTTCTCTCCATCACTCTGCCTCTTTTATTATTCTTTTCTGTTTATGTGAGCTCTTTGGAACACTGGGAACCCAAATCTCTATGACTTTAATTAAAAGAAAGTTTGAATTGCTGTGGAAATACATCCTGTTAGACTCTAGATTTAGCCTTTATAGATTTCCCTATTATAAGTCTGTCTTGGCATAGCAGGAAATGTTAGCTATCTCATTAACTTTAGAAACACACAAAATGTAACAAGTTTATTTGGCTGTAGTGAATTAGAGTGTTGCTTTTATTTTTACTTCCCTTATGAGAGGTCAACAGTAATTTCCCACACCACTACTTGTCATGGCTATCAGCAGAGGCTAATGTTATTGAGCTATTGTGTCCACATTTCATTGTGGATAAGGAATTTTTATAATCTCTCTCTATATAAAAAGCCAGTGACTGTAACACTGTAAAGACCAAAGCCTGGTCACCAGGAGGTGCATGGAGCACCTCTCCAGCCCGTGGCCCACAGGCTCTGATTGTAGCAAGACAGGGGGTGGTGGGCAGGGCCATTCAGCAAAGCAGCAAAGAGGGCCTGGGGATGGGCGCCAGGCAGGCAGGGGTGGTGAGCGCCAAGTAGGTCCCCAGGTAGCAAGCTGAGGTGCTCCCACCAGGGGAGGTGGCAATTGTGTGTGTGTGTGTGGTGGGGGGGGAAGTGGGGCGGGAAGAGGGCA
>NW_006287324.1:594852-610513 GCF_000327345.1 Myotis davidii | reverse complement strand
GCAGCCAATGGCTCAGACACTCAACACTGGGGAGAGAGCAATGGGAATCAGCCAGGCACAAATGAGCTCATGAGGCCTCCGGTGGAGGGGTCTGTGGTCCCGCCCTCCCCGCCTACCCCCCAGGGCATCAGCAGCTTGGCAGAACCTTGTAGGGTGCCAGCAGCATCCACGGAGCATGCGAGGCATCAAAGGGTGGTGGACATGGCCCTGATGGCAGGCTAGGCCTAGGGGATCCTATACACACATGATTTAATCGTGCGCTGGTCCTCTAGTTGTTTATAATAAACCTGAACACTATGCTGTTTTACCTCGAAGACATCACATTGTCACAATAGTCTATTTCTTTAATGTACGTAGAAACAAATCTAAATTCTATCACTCTCAACAGAACTCTGGGGCTGTTTATTAAAACTGTACTTGACGGAAAGTGTTTTTTAACAATATGGGAATAAAAACATAGAAAAGAATATGATAGTTATGTATATGCCAGCTTGAATAACAGATTAACATGTATTCTGACTTTTGTACTAGCTACAGGTAACCCAAAACATCAGAGACAAGAAGTCATGGTTAATAAACTCAGGCATTTTGTAATAATAAGATGATGACCATCACAAATTAGTAAAAGACAAGGGTGACATTCATTGAGTCTATATGTCTACAGGACAACTCGGTGGTGTTAGTTGTCTACAACTGATGTGTGTAATTTACTGAATAATCTTCAGAAGCCAGTGAAGCCACAGTGTCAGCCCAAAGTTGCCCAGTTGCCCAGTTGAACAGTAGTTTCTACAAGAAAATTCTACCCACTGATTCATTAAAAAGTTAATTACTATGGATTGAGTACTTTACCCTTCACAAGGGTGTTAGCATTTAAGAGGGTAAAATAGGATTATTATTGTCTACCAGCTGTATCCTTGAATGACCCAGGAGACCCCTGGGAGGGAATAGCATTTCCGACACTGTCCCTTTCCATGCTGCATCATTAGAGGAGTTCCCACTACAGGGCGACTCTGGGAGACATTTCCAACCATGCACTGGGTCCCCTCAGAGGTGCCAAGAAATCTGAATCAAATTCTCAGAGTTAAATTCTTCCTCCTTGTCTGACACACCACCTTTCAAGATCTATCTTTTAAAAAAAAGAAAGAAAAGGAAATCCTTGGGTTTTTACTTTGAAATACATAAACTCACCTCCTTTATGAAGCTTTGTTAACCTAAAAAACAAATACACAAACAAAACAACAACAACAACAAAACTAAGTGAGAAGTAGCACGTGTTTGCTTGAGTTAAAAAAAAAAAAAGCAATTTGGGAGCCATAGATTCAGTAAAAGAACTAAATTATCTTCCAAATATGAGAGAAAGCTAGAGGTCTTCATGAGAAAAGGAAGGAAAGTGATTATATAAATAGAAGAAAAGAATTTCCATTGGTGTTAAGCTAAATTACTTCTTAGCTACACATTACTGGTTTTAGATATCAGAGAATGTCCAAAATCATGAGTTGTGTGGTCAGGAGGCCCGCTCTCCTGTTAGCTTTACAAACAATGGTCTGTAGACAATGTTGATTTGGTCCAGTCCAAAGGTGCTTTTTCCCAGTTCAAACATTCTAATGGTTCAAGGAGTAAGACACACAAGGCCATTTCTCTGGGATGGCAGCTTTGACTCGATTTTGAAATGGCTCCATTTATATCAATCTTCTCAGCCTGGATAGGTGAGGCCCTGACACTTAAGATGATGGGAGTATTTATCAAACCTCCTATATCTTCCAACTTTGGGGGCTTCAGAAAGACTCTCATCTTATTTACCCATGCAACCTGTGTGATGCTTAACACAGTCTGAGGTTGAGTGATTAACAGCCCTCATTGGGTATTTTACCTTCAGGGAAGTGTCCCTGGTGCTAACCTTTCTACAGGATCATAATTCAGATGGCATAGTGTAGGTTTTTGCTCACATCCTCCTCTTATGTCAGCGTGCAAAGCCATCTGATCTCCAATCTTAGGATCATCTCCACACTCTCCATCTTTAGTCCTCCCCTCATTCTCCTTTACAAATGGAGGGAAAATAATGGCCGCTCCAGAAACTTGCCTTGGCCTTTACCTTAGATGATTCAGATAAGTCCCTTGTTGTTTCTCAGCTCCAATGCCCATGTTATGTCCTCATCTTCTAAACCCAATACTTAATAGAGGCACCATGGTCATTAACCACTTAATTCCAGTGATTTTCAAACTTCACGGTAACAGATATCACATGGATAGCTTCTTTCATCAGCAGATGATTAGGCTACACTACAGAACTACCTATTCCAGCTCTTGTGATTAGATCAACAAATCACATTTCAATAAGACCCCAGGTGTCTCTGACTCAGGGCCCTCCCATAGAAGCATCCCCTATCTTGAGCAAACACAATCACCTTCTTTTGAGTCTTTTCTCAGTTCTCCATTATGGATCTGTACCTCCTCACATTCTAATCAATATTCATCTTGGCAAGAATTTTTTCAACAAATTAGAGTCAGAAAATGAGCTTTCAGGTTGCTCAGTTTTTAAATTGTGAAATGGCTTATTAAACTGTGCCTATCACTTACCTAACAGAGATTTCACGCAAACTGTGCTGACACTTATAAAGCATTTGGAGTCTTAAATATGAAAAAGACATTATAAAATATTGATGATCCATCTGTTTCAGAAACCTTAACTTTAGTCAAGAGATTTTCCTCCTCTGTGCCCTAGACAGTATTATTTCCGAAGACAAATTATTTCTTTCAATAATGATAAGTGTGTATTATATTTGTAAACAAAATTTATTTCAGCAATTTATTCCTGTGTTTCCCAAGCTGTTCTCAATAAAACAATATAACTTGAAAAGATGTGGATATAAAAAGTAATACAACTATTTTATCAGGCAGAACTGTTCTTAAATCACTCTGTCAAAGAGATTAGTTCATTCTTCTTTAAAATACTTTTTACTTAAGTAAAAAGAAAATATTTTTCTTATCTATAAAAAGTGTCCTGAAATCCTACAGTGTAGTAAAAATAGTGGCATTTGCAGATAAAGGGCATAAAAGAAGAAAATTCTAAAGGAGGCAAAATAAATTGTGCTAGTTCCCAAAATGAGCTCTAATGCCATATATTACAATGAAGTGTTAAAGCATTGTGGTATTCTGTAATAAAACAAGTTTGGAAAGCACAGTATCAAATACACTGAACTACATTAAATAAAAAGAAATGGGATGCTTGGCAGCGCTCCACAGAATTTATAATGCAGATC
Organism: Myotis davidii; assembly: GCF_000327345.1. NCBI lineage: Eukaryota > Metazoa > Chordata > Mammalia > Chiroptera > Vespertilionidae > Myotis > Myotis davidii. The sequence goes on along the minus strand of NW_006287324.1, from coordinate 607,253 downwards.
ATGTGCAATGTGAACTGCTAAGAGGGAGAAGCGCTGGCCTCCCATATTGCCTAGATTTAAAGCTGCTTGGTCATCTACATTTACACTGTAACTAATAGTAAATTTGATAGCAGATAATGGACAGGGGAGAATTGAGAAATATATCTTCTCATGCCTGTGGCTGCTCACAATGATATCTGCCATTCTACCTACTCTATTTTTTATACAATATATAACCAATCACTAAAGAAAGAGATGGTAATAATGATCAGATAATAAAGGAAATGCTTACATATGCTTTGAAAGTATTAAAGCTACTTTTCCTTGTTCCGGTGCCTAAAACACCTGCCCATAAGATGTTCCTTGAATAAAGTTTTGAAAACCCTGCTTGCAGTTCCATCTCTACCAAATTCAAAGACTTCCTACAATTTGGCAAAAGGTACTGCTCCCTCAAAAACACTTCATTGCCATCTGCCAGGGAAAATGCCGTATTATTCATTGTCTTCAGTGACTATATGTTGAGTGGCACCCTGGCAATGTTCAATGCAGCCTCTCACAACTACACATGGGGAACATGAAGATTCAGATTGGTGATCCACAGTGGACAGCCCTGGGTCTGGGAAAGCTTCCCATACCATACCTATTTCCATGCACACAATCTCGTGTTTCTCAAACTTACTCAGCATGAATTTACTTTTCCGTATAACACAATGACTTGTGAAGGATTCGTATTTGTTGGCTACACCATGAGAACACCCTCATTTGGAAGTCAGAGCTCTGAGAATATCACCTGCTAGAATAGAAAGAATAACTGAGAGCCCAGAACATGGAATATGGTTAAAAATAACAGCAAGACAAAGACAGCAGATGTTGTGTCCTGCAGGTTAGTTTTACTAAGTGAGAGGAATCTCACTGGCAGGAAGAGATCTAAAATTCAAATGTGATCTAGGGAAGGCTGAGACAGGCAGCAAAAACCCCAGAATAAGAATGAGAAGTGCAAGGATATAACAGGAGGGAGTGCGTGCAGTGGCAGAGAAGAAAAGATAGAAAAGCGAGACAAAGCAGAGATGATAGGCAGCAGAGGAGAAACAGATTAGAAGAGAAGATGGTAAATTAGGCTGGTAATAGCAGTGGCAATAAATCACAATATAGGAGAGCACTGCTGATGAAAGGAAGAAATGTAAATTAACCAACTAAATAAAAGCAATCTACTCTCACAACTCTGCATGTTAGGAGAAAATACCACTAGTCCCTCTGCCCTCTTCACATGCATCACTGTGCTGCAGGGGATGAACATGAGGATAAATAAATTCCTACTTTTCTTTTCCTGAAAATGTCCTCATCTTAGCACTGAAAGTGCTAAGAAACCACACAGTAGCAGTCTAATCAGGACTGTTGGTCACTGTGATAGCTCTGATTCAAAAGAGCAGTGCAGTCATGCCAGTATGTAAAGCTTCCCTTAGTGGTGCTTAGACTTGTTGTTTTATATCGACCACACACATGCTACCAAAAAGCCCTTAGTAATCATAAGTGAAAATTCTTCCTCTTCAATAGTCTGTGAAGGAGGCACATTGCATTGAAAATTAGTCCATGAATTGATGTTTATCATAATGCTTTTAAATCCATTAAAATGTTAACACTCTCTCTGTGCACTATTGTAGAGGGTAATATGTTTTGGGAGAAAAAAAAGAAAAATGCTTAAAATAAAAGTTTCCATGTTCATAATGTTTTTATCTTCAGCTATAGAAAAGTTAATCTATATAGAAAGGTACATTTTCTGGTGATGTTTTGTAAGAAGCATTTTTCTATCAATATATAATGTTATAGCCTGGCCGGGTGGCTCAGTTGGTTTGAGCACCATCCCAGTGTGCCAAGGTTGTGGGTTCAATCTCCAGTCATGGCACATAAAGGAGGCGACCAATGAATGCTTAAATAAGTAAGACAAAGAATCAATGTGGGTTTTTTTCCCTAACCAAACAACCAGTTGTTATGATGTGCGCTGATCACCAGGGGACGTGAGGAACATGGAGGGCGTCAGCAGCAGGCGGCAGTGTGCAGAACATGACGGGCATCAGCCATGGCAGGATGGTGGAGCAGGTGAGCACAGGTGCCAGACCATTGAGGGGTACCCATCACTATTATTGGGGTGAGCCTCTGACGGTTACTAAAAATTCTTTGTTCCAGTGCACCGCAGTCCTGCCGGGTGCTTGCACCCACCGTGACACCAGAGCTGCCGCTCCTACCTGCTGCTGGTGTCCAGCTCCAGCCCCAATCGCTCAGCACCGACAGTGGGTGTGAGTGGTGGCTGCCAGCCCTGATCACCCCTTAGGGTTTCTCCACCTCCCCCTGCTCCTGAGGGGTGATCAGGGCAGCAGCCACCGCTCGCACCCACTGCTGGTGCTGGCCCCAATCACTCCAGGCATCGTCAGCATGTGGGATTGGCGGCAGCGGGAGCAGGGCTTCTGGTAGACAGGGAACCAGGGGCCAGGTCAGGAGGGCCCGGGTGAGGGTGTGAAGGGTGGGCTGAGACCCGCCTCTGTACTCACGGCAGCCTCATGGCCCACAGTTCCTTTTAAGGTTTATGAATTTGTGTACTGGACCCCGAGTATAATGATAACATCTATTGATGTACTTTCCAACTCACCTTTCTAATTATATGTTAAGACTGATTGTTAAGATTAATTTGTATTTTTTACTCATTCACTGATTCCGATTTTGGGGCAGATAGCCCACAAACATGCATAGTGATATGGAAGCTAAGTTGTCAACCTTCACTTTTAAGTCACTATGGGGAATCACTGTGCCTATGTCCTGGACTGAGAAAAGATTTATGTGTGAAATCTGAATGTGTTCTGCCATGCCAGAAAGGAATAAGGAGAAAAGGCCTCCATGGGCAGAAGGGATGTGAGTTGCTTCTTGGGGCAATGGTCACAGGCAGAAAGTACTGTTTCCCTTCCCCATAAGAAATGACACTGAGATACTGCCTCACCTCCTACATTCAATCTTGTGGTGCTCAGATAAGGAGAAAGCTCAGCATGTGGAACATTCAGAAGCTGCAAATTCCTACTTTTCTGGTTCATCCTGAGAGGTAGATAGAAGAACCAATGGCAAGTGGATAGAATAGCAGTTAAAGAATAGCTAGCTGCGCCATTCTCAGTTTCCAGAAGCCAGTTCTTGGGCATTATTGCACAGCAAGAATATGGTGCACGTGCAAAGGTATATCTTATATAACTACTGGGGTCTTATGATTTGTAACATTCTACAGCTAGCCACACATTCACCATTTTCAATTTATCTGGGAGGAAAAATCTAAGAATGTGGGGAGAGTGGAAGTAATTTAGATAGTCCCGCTAGCCCCAAAATTAACTTTCAATGGACTGAATAACATACTACTAACTTTTCATATAAAATAATATTTAGCCCAGCCAGCATGGCATAGCGGTTGAGCTTCAACCTCTGAACCAGGAGGTCCTGGTTCAATTCCTGGTCAGGGCAAATGTCCGGGGTTGCAGGCTCGATCACCAGTGTTGGATGTGCAGGGGGAAGCTAATCAATGATTCTCTCTCATCATTGATGTTTCTATCTCTCTCTCCTTATCTGAAATCAATAATGTATATATAATAATAACATTTGTTTTAATGTAAAATTATGTTGTAAAATATATTTAATGAATTATGAACAGCTCGTAATTATAAAGGTGAAAGTATAGATCATCCTCAACCCCACCAGTCATAAATAACCACTGTCATCAACAACACAGGGTCATATGTTACCATCATGCCTTTTACTTTTTTTTTTAACAGACCCTGTGATTACTATAGCTATGAAGGACATTTAGAGAAATCAGTAAAAACAACAAAGAGAAAATAGAATCATCATAACCCTATCAACACAGAAATAATTATTCTCAACAATTTTTATATTTTAGTCAAGCAATCATAAATACATATGCTGTTTTCTAGTTTTACAAAACTAAAATTATGCTACCCACTTTTGGTTATTAGCTTTTTTGTTTACTTATAAAAATATTAAATGGTTCTTATTAGTCCTGGAACGTATACAGTGGCCATCCTCTCGGTGGCACCCTGTAGTTCTCCTTTGCCCACTTAGAAACCACAAGGCAGAGCATGCGCAGGTTGCTGGGATGAGTCCTGGTGTCATGTAGCATCCAAGAGTGAGGACAGGACCTGGAGGTAGGGTGGTGAAATGTAGCAGGGGATCCCAAATGGTGTTTCATCCTTACACAAAGCACTTCAGGTCCAGAGAAATGAAGGGAGCTTCTACTCTCTGGTGCAGTTTTACATCATGCCTCCTTTGTAAACTTTGCACATACTTTAATTACGCAGCAAAAATAATGAATCCAGAGTCACATGTGACCACAGTCCTTGATGTTGGTGAAATATGTAGGCCACATTTTGGTGGAGAGGACTGACAGATGATTTTTGAATCAGGAACTTTCATTCAGCTTCCTGGTAAACTCAAAGTGAGCACACTGTTCATTTTGGTTTCCCTGGATATATCCTCATTTCTTTTCTGAATAGCAAGTTTCCCTAAAAGTGGCTTCTTAGCCATTCTGGTTTTGAAAAGAGCAATGTGGACAAGACTCACAACCCAGAGTCTTAGGAATAAGAGTGGTATTTCTTCTATGAGAAGAAATGGAGGAAGGGAGAACAGTGGGGAAGATGTCACCAACTAATGTAGTGGGTCCCAGATTTTCTCTCTCAGATGGTGTCTTTGCCACTCTACCCTATATTATCTTTATTTTAAAAATACACATATTTTTATTGACTTTAGAAAGAGGAGGAAGGACATGCTTACATAGAGGAAGAAGAGAGAGAGACATCGATGTGAGAAACTTTAGTGTGTTACCTCTCACATGCACCACGATGGGAGATCAAACCCACAACCAGGCATGTGCCTTAACCGGAATTGAACTGACAACCTTTTGGTGCATGGGACCATACTCAAACAACTAAGCCACACCAGCCAGATCTTTCCCTTATTGTCTTTCCTTCCTTTCACCCTTCACTGTTCAATAGATCTCTAGGACTTGTTCGTCTTGCATAACCAACTTTTGCTTTCTTTCTAATACCAGCCTATTTCCTCATCCCTCCAGCTCCTGGCAATCACCATTCTACTCCACTCACTGCTTCTATGAGTTTGATCATTTTATATTTCTCATATAAGTGATATCAAGTGGTAATTGTCTTATGTTATGTGGCTTATTTCTTTTAGCAAATACCCTCAAATGCCATCCATAGATGGTATAGCAAATGACAGGGTTTCCTTATTTTTTTTATGGCTGGACACATTTCATCATATATATTACCTTGACTGTCTAAAAATAAATATGTTCCCTAAAATGGGAGCACACGAAGTGTGCATGAAGCAGTTTGCCCCTGGAGATTCTGTGGCAGGAGGTTAGGGGATTTCAGACATTGGTTATAAAGAAGACAGAGACCTTCTCACTGGCTTGACCAACAACAGCATGCCAGTCTCATGTTTAATGTGTGAAAAAAGGGGGAAACTGGGTCAAAAACAGTCACATATTGGCTATTTCATATGGGTCAACCCATTATAATAGTTCTATAGATTATAGTCTATAGTTACCTAGATTGTATCTAAATTTTGGGAAATGTCAGTTAAGCCCAGTGCTGCAAAGTGGTGACAGGCAATGAAACAGTTCAGTAAGTTTTTATTTCAGGAACTAGGGCAGAAAAGGGAAAACTCACTTCAGCCCTAGAGATATGGTTATCAGGGTTTCTCTTTACCAGTCATGTGTGAAGTCATTAGAATTAATTAGTTAACCCTGACTGGTTTGGCTCAGTGGATAGAGCATCCATCTGCAGACTGAAGGGTCCCAGGTTTGATTCTGGTCAAGGGCATGTTCCTTGGTTGCAGGCACATCCCTGGTAGGGAGTGTGCAGGAGGCAGCTGATCCATGTTTCTGACTCTCTATCCCTCTCCCTTCCTCTCTGTAAAAAATCAATAAAAATATATTTTAAAAAAGAATTTAGTTATTTATAGACTAACAATTTGCCTTCCATATTCAATAAACAACAGAATTTTGGGAAACATGAAGTTCCCAAAGTAAGTATTTGATTACCGAGGTCACTGTGCTGGGCGTGTGGCATTTCTGCTTGGACTTTTATGGAAAGCTCTGCTCCACAGCATCACCACCCATAAGCAAGCTTTGCTTTGCTGGCAGAGCCTCAGCACAATTCTACTTGCTGCAGAGAAGGAGATAAACAGATCAGCTTTGCAAAGGCACGCCACACTGCTGCGCACTGAGAATACCATTAAATCAGCTTCCACCGTAAGGCTGTCTCACTGCACTTTCATGTTGACTCTAGCTCTCTATTTGTCAGAGTGCTGTTACCGTGCCACCTTTGGTTGCAGCCTGCCTACAATTCACCACTGGTTCTGACAGTTTTGTTTCCTTTCTTTGAAAGCAGAAACCAGCCTCAAAATGAGCTTTTATACCAGCCTATCTTTGCATATATAATAGGCTAAAAGTCAAAATATGTTTTTTTTATGGACTGGTTATTGACATTAAAAATATGAGAAAATACAGGGTATCTTCAAAAATATATACACACTTTAAATCAATTTTAAAATGAAATGTATTTTAATAAACACTGCCTTTATAATTATTCAAAGTGTGTGTATACATTTTTTTGTGATACCCTATATACACACCAATTAAACATCAGTATAGACATCAAAACAATCCACATTTTGAAGTGACCCTTTGGCATCCTTTTCTCTTCTGGAAATAAGGGAAATGGCAACAATCATCAACTCTAAAGTCAAGTGCCAAGGGGCGAGTCTTGATGAGTCACATTCAGCTGCAAATGTAAATCATTTTATTCTTCTGAGCCATGGTTTTCTCTTAGGTAAATAGAAATAATAATATGTACTTTCATCAAGGAATTGAAAGTTTCAATTGATAGAATCTAATAAATAGCACTCAGTAAATGCTAGCTATCATCATCATTGTTTTTTTTATTTATTTTTTGTGTTTTTTAATTTATTTTTATTGTTGAAAGTATTACAGATGTTCCCTTTGTTTATTGTTTTTGTTGTTGTTGTTGTTGTTGTTGTTGTTGTTTTGTGTTGTTTTTCCAGTTGCCCCCTCCATCCCACACCTGCCACTTCCAGGCCTTCACCACTCTATTATCTGTCCATGGGCTATGCATACATACATATATGCATATAAATTCCTCAGGGTAATCACTCCCCAGCCAACCTCCAACCCTTGCCTTCTATGAGATCCATTAATCTGTTCCATGCTTCGAATTATAACTTGGCTTTCTAGTAACTAGGAACCATCCAGAAGCCCAATCAGAGTTGCTATTGGATGAGAAAAGTCCAAAAGACAAAGGCAAGTAATCTTACCCAGGATCTGTCACATTGGGGCGCTCTCAAAAGCCCATGTTTCAGCTGAGTTAGTGGCTGTCAAAGCAGAAAGAATAGCAGGGGGATTTGAAAGGCAAGTTCAGCATCCCTTCATTTTGCCTGAGGCTACTTTGTCTTCAAGTCACACATGTATAACAAATACATTTCCCAAAAGAAGAAAAAAAAACCTGTAGATTCTTATGCCTCACTTATATTTCTGATGAGACACTGATCTCACACTTACCACTCTTTATACAATACTAGAGGCCTGATGCACAAAGTTTGTGCAAGAGTAGGCCTTCCTTCCCTGGCAGCTGGCACCAGCTTCCCTCTGGCACCCAGGACCCAACCTTCCTTTCAGCCACCAGCAGACACCTGGGAATCAGGCTTTGCTCCAGCCCTGGCTTCGTCCGATAGGATGTCCAGTCTAATTAGCATATTACCCTTTTATTATTATAGATATTTCAATTTTAAATGATGTTTTTCATTTGACATATGGAGTATAAAAAGCTGGGACTCTTGTTTGGATCCACTATAATAGCGTATGTGAAATATTCTGCAATGTACAGTGTTCAGGAAATATAGACTGTTATTAATTATAACAAAATTTATCTCAACTAAATGACATCCAAATTTGTAAGCATGCCATAATATTGATAGTTTTCTTTCAAAGGGGATAGCACAGTTTCAAGTGACTTTAGATGACCAATTCATTTTGAAAATGAATAGGGTTTTTTATATAGAAAAAGTTTCTCATTCTGGAGAACCTGACTATAAATATTCAATAATGCTGAAGTAAAAAAAATTATTCAAGCCTTTGCATTTCATAGAAGCAACTACTACCAACCTTGAGAATACCATTGGCTTGAAACTAGCATTTCACCAAGATGCAAGATTTTATATATCTGCTATTGGTTTGTTTTTTCATCTGTACCTCAAAATCCATAATACCATTTTCTTTTTCTGAAAACAGGAAATCACTGTGCAGCAGTCCAACAATCACCTTCAGAACCTTCATCTATTATTTTGGATTTTAATTGTTGTAGAATTCATAATCCTTAGAGTCATTGAGTATCTTCTGGCAAGTTAATGCAAAATGCATTTAGATAATGACTGCTGTTCTAATGCTGTTTGGCTATTCATCTGAGGTATGATTTATTGTGTTTACCTCTTCATGCAGTCAAAATCAGTAATGGCAGAACACAGTAATTAAGAGGGATATTATGGAGATGTTGAAGTGATTTTCTTTTGTTGTTTTATATCCAGAGTCCTATTGATCCTTCCTCTAGCAGGTGTTAGCCTAACTCCAATTTCAATATGACAATATGTTTCTTATTTTTAAATTCTCTAGGTGCAGACTCTTTTTAATAAAATGTCCTTGCCCAGGCTGGTATGGCTCAATTGGTTAGAGCATTGGCCTGTGAAGGCCAAAGGTTGCAAGTTTGCTTCCTGGTCAAGACACGTGCCGGGGTCCAGGCCTCGATTCCCAGCAGGGAGCAGCCTCTAATTTACTCTCACATCAATGTTTTCCTCTCTCTCTTTCTCCTTCTCTCCCTCTCACTTCTCTCTCTTAAAATAAATAGAAATATTTTAAAAACTAAAATTGTCTTTCTTCTCTGGAAAGATTGCTTTAAACTGGTTAGTGTATCATTCACTTCTTCTCAGGGTAATAGGTACCAACTGTTGAAAACAATGGACTCACACATCAAACACCTGATAGAAAAGATTTAAAGGAGGCAGGTTTAATACACATTAGGTAGGTGATATATTCTCTTGGTAGCTTTAATAATGACATACTTCCTCATATTATGTTCTGAAGTCAAGGGCATGTGAAGAAAATGTATAACTTTTTCCTTGCACAGGTAGACCTTGAGCAGCTCATCTTCCAAACTTACTCTTGAAGCCAACAAAAGGATTTTGATATTTCACTGCCTAAGGTGGTGAACAGTGGAAACCACTTCTAATGATTCACACATGATAAAATCTTAGATTTATTGCAAACTTGATTTTACAGTGTACATTTGCATACACAATGTGGAAAGTACACATAAAACCATCCAGCTTTATAATATTTTATAGTGCTTAATTATTAATTTATCCATCCATGCATTTGACATATATTGAGAGATTATTTTGAGCAATTATTTATAATGGCAGATGTAATGTGCAGAAAGCATTCCTTGCCTTAAAAGATTTACAATCTAATTGGGTGATTGGCATGTATGCCCTTTACCCCAATTATATGGTACAGTGATATCTCAGTAGGTGATACAAAGGATGGATTATGAGTCATATAAGCTTTGGCTATTAAAGAAATTATAAGCATACCACATAAAATTTATATCAAGACTCAGAAAAGATGATCAGAACCTAGGAATTTATCTTCAGTGAGTTATTTTCTTTCTCAACCCATTCCTTCTGTTTCTCTCTTCATGGCTCAGTTAACTCTTTAGGATACATAAAAATTGTGGCCTATTTGTCTCAATTCCCAATATACAGATTACTATTTATTTTGTAAGGTTCATGGGATATAATTTATTCTCAGATAGTTTTTTTTTAATATATAACACTAACATTTTCTGCTGTCCATAAGTTTTATCATTTGTTTTAATATATATTTTTATTTCAGAGAGGAAGGGAGGGAAAGAGAGAGAGATAGAATCATCAATGATGAGAGAGAATCATTGATAGGCTGCCTCCTGCAGCCCCCACACTGGGAATCAAGTTTTTTGAGAGATAGAAACATCAATGATGAGAGAGAATCATTGATTGGCTGCCTCTTGCATGCTCCCTACTGGAGATAGAGCCTGCAACCCTGGCATGTGCTCTTAACCAGAATTGAACCTGGGACCCTTCAGTCCACAGGCCAAAGCTCTATCTACTGAAGCAAACCAGCCAGTTTTATCATTTTTAATTCTTTTTTAATTGATAATGAAAAAATGTTACTCATTTTTGTATACTTTGTAAAGGACAGGAGAAAAATTCACTGAATAGATCAAATCCTTCCATTAAGGTAGCCCCTCAGTTTTCTTATATGTTCAATCATCTTAATTCCTCATTTTTGCTATTGTCTTCTGACTAATTGTTAAAAATAATTTGTATTAATCTTTAGAGAGAGAGGAAACAAGAGGGAGAGAGAAAACAAACAAACAAACAACAAAACATCAATGCAAGAGCTGTACATTATTTGGCTGCCTATTGCATGACCCAACCAGAGATTTAGCCCACAATCTGGGGATGTGACCTGGCCACTAGGAATCCAACCAGCAAACTCTTGGTGCACAGGACAACACCCAACAAATAGCCACATAGACCAGAGGGTGACTAATTCTTAAGTTTCCCATTTCCTAAGGTCTAAAGTAATTAGAGTACAATTCTAAAAGATTAATTCAAGTTCAAGAGAATTACATTTATTATCTCATATTTGTTATGCTCATTTTGTATATGGAAACATTTAGAGAGGCTAAGTTACTTGCCCAGAGTCATACTGCTAAATTGGGGACAGATCAAGGATTGAAACCCAGTTGTTTGACTACAGAGATATGCTCTTAAAACACAAGTAAATAGAGCACTAAGGCTGTTTGGTTGGTTGGTTATTTCGTACTGTTCTGTAGTCTCTTTCTGATCCTATTTCCCAGTGAATGTTTCAAACTACCATCATTTTACTTCATCTGGCCCTATTAATATAATCCTTTCATTTTCATAAAATAACTTTCTTTCATATATTACAGGGAAAATAGAGTTGTTAGCTGAAAACGCCTACCTAGCACATATTACTCATGTTTACACCAGCATACCTACCTCAGGAAAGGGACCAAGACTGACACCCTGCAGTGGATAAATGACTAATCATGACCTCAGGCCCCACACTGTTTTTATGTCCCTCCCTGCTGAATGTTCAGTCTTCCCTTTTTGACTCACTTCTGCTATTCCTAAAATAGATATTCAAATATATCCATCTACTTTTTTTCTTTAAAATCTAAACCCTTATGTGATTACCCTTGTTCATCTTTTCTTTCCCAACAAACATTTTAAAGCATTACTGTTTATTTTGTTTCCACTTTGTTACAAATATTCTCTTCTTAGTTAAAATTACCATTAAAACCCAATGTGCTCTGCTACCGATCTAGTGGAAGTGATTTTTCTAGAGTGTCCGGTAACCAACTGCAAATCAATTGCTCATCCTACTTCGAAAAACCTCTCCTCTTTGTCCTTTGTGGTGTGCCTTTTCATTTCTATCTCTCCTCCAACTGTCCCTTATCGACAGTTCTGCTTGCTTTTAGCATTTCTTCTATTTTTACCCTACATATTTTTCTTACTTAATCTCATACTTTTCCATGACTCTACCACTTTTATGATGCTGACCCCCTAATAAATATCTTCAGATTTTCTCCTTTCTCCTGAGGTCTAGCTACATTTCTGACTATCTCTTGTCATTTCAACTTTAATACTCTCCAAACTAAACACAGCAAGTTTTTTTCCTCATTCCAAATCTATCCTTCCTCATCTGCTTATAGGCACCATACTCTTATTCCTCCAGGCAAAATATCTAGACTGAATTGTTTTATTTTATACATTCTGACTAGACTACAATATCCCATTCACAACACCTACCACACTCTTTGTTTTTGAACATTTCCATTTACCTGGAACATTCAAAGGTGGTCTGCTCTGTTATATCCCCAGACACTTCACAGCACGCAGTGGCACTGTAGTCACTATTTTTTTCAAACTCCAAGAAGTATTTTTCTAAGTTATATTGTTATATTCATATTTACATGTCTAGCTTTCTCCACTGGCCTATAAATTTCTCAAGGTAAGTGATCTTGTTAAATTCATGTTATCCCCAGCATCGAACACCTAGCAGGTGCTTAATCCAAGATGGCGGCATAGGTTAACGCCGGAGTTTGCCGCCTCGAACAACCATTTCAAAAGTGAAACTAAAAGACGGAACGGACATCACCCAGACCCACAGGAACGCTGGCTGAGTGGAAGTCCTACAACTAGGAGGAAAGAGTAACGCA
>NW_006287324.1:567972-593391 GCF_000327345.1 Myotis davidii | reverse complement strand
TGCCAAGAACCTACAACCAAGATTACTTTATCCAGCAAAGCTATCATTCAGAAGTGAAGGTCAGATAAAGAGCTTCACAGATAAGGAAAAGCTAAAGGAGTTCATCACCACCAAACCAGGATTATATGAAATGCTGAAAGGTATCCTATAAGAAGAGGAAGAGGAAGAAAAAGGTAAAGATACAAATTATGAACAACAAATACGCATCTATCAACAAGTGAATCTAAGAATCAAGTGAATAAATAATCTGATGAACAGAATGTACTGGTGATTATAATAGAATCAGGGACATAGAAAGGGAATGGACTGACTATTCTTGTGGGGGGAAGGGGTGTGGGAGATGCGGGAAGATACTGGACAAAAATCGTGCACCTATGGATGAGGACAGTGGGTGGGGAGTGAGGGCAGGGGTGGGGTGGGAACTGGGAGGAGGGGAATTATGGGGGGAAAAAAGAGGAACAAATGTAATAATCTGAACAATAAAGATTTAATTAAAAAAAAAATTTTTAATGGTTTACTATTAATGTATGTCATCAAGGATCTCTATGTTCCAAGATCTCCATTACTGCAACTTATTCCTTTACATTCACTTCCCTATTAGATTAGAATTCTATATAGATAGTGTTTCAGAAACCTTTGGTGGTTCTCCACTGCCTGCATTATAAGATCCAATTGCTTAGCATGGCATAGAATAATTACCAGTAGCTCATAGTACTTCATAGTCATATTTTCTTCTCCTTACTGGCCCTAGATTCAATAAAATAATCCCTGGCTAGCATATTCTGCCATTTTGGGTCTCTGAGTGTCACCCAAACTGCTTTTATATCATTGATGTCAGATCCCTCTTCCTGAACACTTTTCCTCCTCCGCAGCCAAGCTAAATATCATCATCACCATGAACTTTTCCTCATGACCCCAGCAGAACACATGGCTTCCTCCAGCATGCCTCTACAGCATACCACACATATTTTGCTAGAGTAATTACTAGAGGCCTGGTGCATGAATTTGTGCACAGGTGAGGTCCGGGCAGCCTGCCCCAATGGGGGCCGATCTGCCAGTGCTGGCCAGGGAAAGGGCCTTGGGCGGTTGGCCTCTGGCCCTGCCCCCTGGTTGAACTCCAGGTCGAACTCCTGATTGACGGGACAATTTACATATTAGCCTTTCATTACATAGGATGTTCTGGTTTATGTTATACATTTATATTCATGTTTTTTATGTGCTATTTATAGTTCTTTCTTCATCACTGGTCAATGAACCTTTGATAATTTACTCATCTTTGATGCTTGGTATACATATATTTGCTGAAAAATAGTATATATTTAGTCACGTTTATCATTAAATTAATTAGTGAGCAGTTATCATTTTAGATATTATAATAAACTGAATAAATATTTGTCTTACAAAATAAAATACTCTTTTATTATTTTTCCCAAGCTTTATTTTCAAAAAAATACATTAGATATTCTGTCAGATCCTTTGCTCTGTGATGGAAAATATACTCTTTCTCTTTCCTTATATAAAAGGGAAAATAAAAACAGAAGAGCAGTTTCAGCACACCTGTGTTGGCAAGCTGTCAAACCCACTGTCCCTGACATTAATTGGGTCATCCACTGAATGGGGGAACTGATGGGGAATGCAATGAGAGGAGATGACTGGGGAGGAATAAATGCTATGCTGCCTTTCCACAGTGATGAAAGTGGCACCCAAAGAGCTGCCTTTTATACCATACACACAGATGGCTTCACACAGTGTATGCTACAGACTGCCAGGTTTCTTATGCTTACCTCTAAGCATTTAGGCCAGCTGGAAAAATCAAAAATTAAAATGTAAACAGCAAAGAGCACTTCCTGAGGAGTGAGTCACTAAACTGAAGGCAATTATCATCTAATTTTAAGTGTCTGCCTACTGTTTTCTTAAAAGACCTGCTATACACAAGGGATTTTATAATGGGAGAATAGCCAAACAGAAAAAATTTGCTCCCGATTTCTGCTTTCCACTGGTTAAAAACAATAAAAAAAACAACAACAAAAACTGACAAATAAGACAAGTAAAAAGACACATTCATTGACTATATCCACCACCACCCCATTACAAAAGAAAATGAATGCCCCCAATTTTTTCTATTCTAAATTGTGCAGTCATATTAGAGAAAAGTAATTGAAAACTTGCACCCAAGTGTGGATTTTTTGTGTGTTTTTTTAATGTGAAATAATATAAATCTAGGGTAAGGAATAGAAGTGCGGAAATCATTAAAAAAATAATATCCCCATTTTAGAAAGCGAACAGATTCAAAACGCACTATACATTTTACTATTCTCTCAATTGGAATTTTAGCAAATTCCATTTTTAAAAAATCAAATGATACTCAGGCAAGCAAACACCTACGAGCTACTCAGGTATCCAAGAATTAGTTTGATAGCCTTGTTTTACTAATTAGGGAATTAAAACTCAGAAATTTTAAACGAAGTGTAAAAACTGTCCTGGACTGGATCTCTAAGCCATATATGAGTGTTGGGATAGCTATTATTATTAGGTTGAAGGGTAACTTGGACCTTAAATGTGTCTTAAATAATTTTTATGATGTATCTGCCCTGAATCCTGACCCTGCAATGGTTCTCAACCTTCCTAATGCCGCGACCCTTTAATATAGTTCCTTATGGTGTGGTGGCCCCCAACCATAAAATTATTTTTATTGCTACTTCATAACTGTAATTTTTCTACTGTTATGAATCATAATGTAAATATATGCATAATATGCAGGATGTATTTTTATTGTTCGCAACCCACAGGTTGAGAACTGCTGCTCCTGATTCACACATCTGCAGTCAGTGACCTTGGGAATCATCCCAGGATTCCATAGTTGGGATGCCCAGAGCAGGAAGGAGAAAGGAGCCTCACTGTGTTTGTATTGTTCATTGCTCTGATTTCATAATCTTGGACAATGCAAGGTGCTGGCAGGCACTAATCAAATATAGTTGATAATTTTTAAAAGGACTACCCTTAAACTACTCCAATAAGCTAATTATAAAAAAGAAATGTTCTCTACCATACAAATTATGTTACATTATTATTTTAATGGTCATAATTAGGCAAGACTTTACCAAAAGTGGTTATGACAGATGTTAAAAATAAAAAAGAACATTTCCCTCCATTATTCCCTGTCAAAAATTAGGGTATTATTTCTTCAGAGCAATTGTCATAATTTGAAAATAATCTCATATATTTTGTTTCTTCTTGCCTCCTCTACTAAACTGATGACATTATTCATTTCCTTTATTCAACCCATTCAACAGACATATATTGAACAGTGATTATGTACCAAGCACCATTCTAGATGCCAGGGCAGCAATGAGCAAAAATAAAAAAAAAACAACTCTGGCCGAAACCGGTTTGGCTCGGTGGATAGAGCGTCGGTCTGCGGACTAAAGGGTCCCGGGTTCGGTTCCGGTCAAGGGCATGTACCTGGGTTGCGGGCACAAAAAAAAATAGTACTTTAAAAAAAACAACTCTGACCTCACCGTTTAGTAGGAGAGACAATAAGTAATATGCATTTCATTTGCATAGTATCTGTAGAACCTATCATAGTGCCTGACATCCAATGAGTCTTTCCTGAATGAATAGGTAAATAAATAGTACTTGCTAGATACTATATGCACACTGAAAATACAGCTTTTATTCTTTCAGAGTCTACTATCTATTCAGGACTAGATTTTTAAGTAGCTAAAATGGCTTTTCATTTAAAGGTAGAAGAATAACAATCTACTATAATCACTTTTATGCTTGCAATTATAATTGAAAAACAATTTCTGCAGAAATTGCTCATTAAAGCAAAGTTTAATAATTTTATTAAAAGCAATCTACAAATAACTGGGGCAACTTATAAATTATTTTTAAAAATATTTAGATAAAAGTTTTAGTGAGGAGGTTGAAATTAATGACCTCTAAGTTTCTATGATATTTCTTACACTGAGTCAAAGAGATAATTAAACATGAAGATACTTCCATAAATTGAAAGATAACTTCAATGATATAAATAAAATCAAGATATCATATCTAAGCAGATTTATAATCTGACCACTATCATTTTAAGCAATCTTGGGAAGAAACTATGAATCATATATATTTTTGGCCACAGTTGTCCACTAAGAAAAGGTTTTTTTACCATTAGATTCACTAAGAAAATACAATGTGAAGTTATGCTTATTAGTGACATTTGTTGCCTAGGATAATGAAGATGTATATTATGCTTTGTTTAATAACTCATCACCTGCATGAATGAGGATAGTAAGCCATTGCCTGAATAAATGGAAATGGTCCCAAAGGAAAAATATTTGTTTCTGAGTTATCAATCATGATGTGATGTCTAACATAAGAAGTCTCAATATTCCTTAATATTCTGTAAAAATAAATCTCAGACTGGACTTCAGACTCATACCAAATCCCTGTCTCACTTTCCCCATCTATAAATTTAGGATGACAATACATAGATGCCAGATTATTATAACAGAAGTGAGTTGCATAGTACTAAATAGATAATACAAAAATTTGCTGTTTTATGTTTTAAAAATCCTCCCAAGCCTCAAAGTGTTATTACAAGTTCTAAGCAGTGCAGAAGGCCCACATGTCTGCACTCCTTGTTGCTTAGTGCCCGTGAAAATGCCCTTTCAGCATTACATCACACAGGACATGTTTCTTGATAGTAATGGTCTAATGCTGGGGGCATGGCCAGTCAATGCTCCATTAGGCAAAACTCCAGGTATGCAGCACAAGGGAGTGGGAGGCTCAGGGGCTCAGCTCACCCCATTGGGCAGTGACAGACTCATAGAACTGAAGAGCTGTTTGGGAGGCACTCCAGAAAGAAACAGGCCAACTGCTTCACAAGTGAGCCAGCAACAAGGTTACTGCTGTTTCATGTGGTTAAGTTTAATTGAAAAGAAAATTGAAAAGAACTGAAGATTCTATATACAGGATGGACAGTGATGTCTGGGTGGGTGCTGGGATGGGGCCAGGCAGGATTGTGAGGCACAAGTGGAGGAGGGAAAGGGAAGGTTTTTTTTAACAGTCTCAGGTAGCTTCTGTAAAGCTGGGAAAAGTCTTCCACTGCTTTAGAAACCTGACATGTTTAACTTGCCAAGCTGTCTATTTGAGGGGGTTGGAGTAATGGAATTGTGACTATCCAAAGTTGGTGTAGATGGGAATCACACAATGAGGAGAAGGCTATTAAAATGCAGATCTTGATTCACCAGTTATGGGTAAGACCTGAAACTCTCCATTTCTTTATTGTTTTTACTTTAAATAATTTTTATTTTTTACAGTTGACATGCAATATTATCTTAGTTTTAGATATAAAACCCAGTGATTAGACATTATATCACTTAGTAAATGATCACCCTGATAAATCTAATAGCCATCTGACCCCATACATAGTTATTATGATATTATTAACTACTAGAGGCCCAGTGAATGGATTAGTTCACTGGTGGGGGCCCTCAGCCTGGCCTGCGCCCTCTCGCAATCTGGAAACCCTCGGGGGATGTCAGACTGTCAGTTTCACCCAATCCCCGAAGACCAGGCCTGAGGGGATTGGGCCCAAGCGGCCCAACATCCCCTGAGGGATGTAGCAGTGTGCAAAGCAACAGGCAGCCGGCGAGCAGCCTGAGCCAGGTTCAATGCTCTATCCACTGAGCCAAACCAGTGAAAGCAACCTTTACCATGCCACTCAGCCACAATCACCACTGGTTTTTACAGCCAGAAGTTGTGAGAGCTTCTCTTCCCAGCACTGGAACCCTGTGATGGGGCATGCCACTCCTACCAGTTTTGATGTGGCTTCTTCTTTATAGTCTTTGTTATAGGACTTCTGTTTAGCTAGACATCATAGTTGTGAATGATGGTTGTTGCACTATTTAGTTGTAATTTTGATGTGATTGTGTGAGGATTTGAGTACTGCATTATCTTTACTGCCATCTTGGCTGGAACCTCCTGCATTTCTAACCATCTCCCAGTTGATGTCCACACAGACCCTATCACAGCAGCAGATGCAAGCATAGATATGTTTTAATTGGCTTGCTTTATAATTTGCTTGAAATGTGACCATGGAGAGCCACTTGAAAATTCTGACACAATTCATCAGCTATGAAACAAAAAAGAAGTAAATATAGGCAAGCATTTTTATTAGAATGTAAAAGCAAAACAAAAGTTGTATGTCCTTGAAAATGTTAGGTAACCTCTCTATACTTCCTTTTCTTTCTTTCTTTCTTTCTTTCTCTCTTTCTTTCTTTCTTTCTTTCTTTCTTTCTTTCTTTCTTTCTTTCTTTCTTTCTTTCTTTCTTTCTTTCTTTCTTTCTTCTTCTATTAATAGAGAGCTACTGACCAATCAGAGTATTTTTTTTTTTTAGAATATATTTATTGATTTCAGAGAGGGAGAGGGAAAGATAGATAGAAATATCAATGATGAGAGAGAATCATTAATTGGCTGCCTCTTCACTGAGGATTGAGCCCACAAACTGAGCATGTGCCCTTGACTGAAATCAAACCCAGGACCTTTCAGTCCGCAGGCCAACACTGTATCTACTGAGCCAAACTCGTGAGGGCCACTTCCTTTTCTTCATTTGCAAAATAGCCACCTCCTCTGTGAATAAGGTCAATGAGATGGGTATGTAAAGCATCTGGAAACATCCCTGGCACATAGTAGGTGCCAAAGAGTAATGGAGCTCTTATTTGTGAGTTGCGATTTGATGCTGATCTTGTAACTCAGAATATGAAAATATGTGTTACAGTTATGACTTGCTGAGACATTCCTCTCAAGCCACTGAGTTCAAAGCAAAACAACTGCATTTGCCTTTTTCCCTTCTTTTCTTTCCTGAAGTGTTTACAGTGCCTTGGGAGAATGCCAGGGAAAGGCTTTTTAAAATCAGAAGTGAAAAATATTGCTATGTTGTACAAAAATTGCTGTGTCACTTATGTTGCTCCATTTCAGTGTTCTATATTTTGTGCTCATTTTCACAGGTGATAATATGCACGGGGGAAAAAATACTAGCAAAGGACCTACCTTTGATTGCCCTAACTACTCTGAAATAAAATTGAAATCTCCTTAGGAAAAAATATGTCCTCCTAAGGAGAAGGTAGTTGAGATTTGAAAATACATTTATTGTCCCCATTAATAATTAATGAGCAATTATTTTATCACAAAACTTCATTAATGATACACCATATGAATGTTTGTTATCTTCCCACCAGTTACTGTCTGAACAAAGTGACATAAGAGAACCACTAAAATTTCAGATCTTATGCCCACTTCAGAGTCCAAGGCAGTGTTATCACAATATCAATGTTTATTTTCTTGGTCACTTTATCTCAAAAGAAACTTTTTTTTGTATTGCTTTTGGAACATTTTTTTTTACTTATCATAAAAGCTTCTGGATTAGGAAATCAAAAGCAAGAACAACAAAAACAGGACAAGTTTCCCAAGTTCCTGCTGTGAGGAGGGTCTGAGTAGATATTTGTCCCTTTGGATAGCAGCTCTGTGTGAGTTGTTGGTAAAGAAGCAGGTAAACAGAGCCTGGTTTCTAAGAAGGGCATCACGAAGAGCTCCTTTAGGTTGTAAAATTCTCAGAGACAAGAGTGTTATATGCCAGCCCTGGAATGTTTTTGTCGTGTTTTAAAGTGTACCTTCCCATCCCCATGCCCATTGTAGTGTGGGCCCTAAACACTGTGGAAAGTGTGATCATTAGCTGGGGTCTATTGCAATAAGTTCCTGAAGACTTCTGGAAAAGGGTTATCCTAGAGGTGGAGAAAGCTAGTAAGACGAATGTATTTGAAACTAGTGGTCACTTTAAGAAAAGGGGAAAATTCTAAGTATAGCACAGGTATTTTTCTCATATTTCTCCTCACCAGAACCCACTGAACTTCATATGGAGTTGGAATTTAAATGGATTTTGTCAGGTATTTTTAAAAAATAATTTTTTCCTTAAGATCAGACATAAGACAGGGAAGTTTGCTTTCACTATTATTATTCAACATAGTGCTTAAAATCTTAGCCACAATATCAGACAAGAACAAGAAGTAAAAGGCATCAATATTGAAAAGGAGGAAGTAATACTGTCATTATTTGCAGATGACATCAAATTGTATATAACAAACCCCAGAAAAAATTACTATAACTGATAAATAAATTCAGAAAAGTAGCAGGATACACAATAAATATCCAGAAATCAGTCGCACTTTTATACAACAATAATGAACTGTCAGAAAGTGAAACTAAGAAAACAACACTATTTACAATTGCATCAAAGAAATAAAATATGTATAAATAAATTTAACGAGGGATGTAAAAGACCTGTACTTAGAAAATTATAAGACACTGAAGAAAGAAACTGAAGAAGATACAAATAAGTGGGAGCATATATTGTGCTCATGGATAGGAAGCATTAACTTCATCAAAATGTCCATATTACTCAAAGCAATCTATAGAATCAACACAATTCCTATGAGTAGTGTATTTCATAGAACTAGAACAACTATCCCAGCTATTTATATGAAACTACAATAGTCCCTGAATAGCCACAGTGATTTTGAGAAAGAAAAACAAAATTGGAGTAATCACATTACATGATATCAAACTATACTATAAGACCATAGTAATCAAAACAGCCAAATGTTTATGTTACTGTCATAAAAACAGACATATAGGTCAATGGACCAGAATATAGAGCCCCGAAATAAACCCACACATTTATAGGCAATTAATGGTCAACAAAGGAGTCAAAAACATACAATGGGGTAAAGTTGGTTATTCAATAAATGGTGTTGAGATAATTGGGAAGATACATGAAAAAAAAATGAAACTAGACCACCTTCTTACACCATACACAAGAATAACCTTGAAATGAAATAAAAACTTAAATGTCAGATGCAAAATCATAAAAATTATAGAAGAAAATATAGGCAGTAAAATCTTGTAATTTTCTTGTAGTGATATTTTTTTCTGATATATCATCTCAGGGATACGAAAGAAAATAAATAAACAAATTAGACCACATAAAACTAAAACATTTTTGCACAGCAAAGGAAATCATCCACAAAATTAAAAAGAAAACTCACTGAATGAGAGGACATATTCACCAATGATATATCTGATAAAGGATTAATACCAAAGTTTATAAAGAACTTATAAAACTCAGCACCAAAAAAATCAAACAATACAATTAAAAAATGTGCAAAAGACCTAAATGGACACTTCTCCAAAAAGGACATACAGATGGTCAATAGATATATTAAAAGATGTTCAAAGTCACTAATCTCGGAGAAATGCAAATTAAAACCATAATGAGTTATTACCTCATACCTGTCAAAATGGCTATCCTATATAATAAAAGTCTAATATGCTAAGTTTCTGGTCGTCCGTTCAACCAATCAAAGTATAATATGCTAATGATATTCTAAGGCCACTCAACCACATGCTATGACATGCACTGACCATCAGGGAGCAGACGCTCTGACCGGAAAGTTAGCTTGCTGCTGGGGTCTAGCTGATCAGGACTGAGCAAGAGGGGCTGGACGTGTCCTGGAGCCCTCTTGTGGTCCCTCCCCAACTGGACAATCTCCCATGTCCCTCCCCAGCCCTGATTGTGCACCAGTGGGTTCTCTCAACCTGGCCTGCACCCTCTCTCAATCCGAGACCCCTTGGGGGATGTCAGAGAGCCGGTTTCCACCCAATCCCACAAGCCAGGCCAAGGGACCCCACTGGTGCATGAATTCATGCACCGGGCCTCTAGTCATTAGTAAATCAACAAACAAGTGCTGATGAGGATGTGGAGAGAAAAGGGAATCCTCCCACACTCTTGGTGGGAATGCAGACTAGTGCAGTCACTGTGGAAAGCAGTATGCAGTTACATTAAACAATTAAAAACAGCTTGGCCAGTATGACTTAGTGGTTGAGTGTCCACCTATTAACAAGGAAGGCATGGTTAGATTGTGGGTCAGAACACATACCCAGGTTGTGGGCTTGATCCCCAGTGTGGGATTTGCAGGAGGCAACCAATCAATTATTTTCTCTCATCATTGATGTTTCTATCTCTCCCTCTCCCTTCCTCTCTGAAAGCAATAAAAATAAATTTAAAAAGAAAAGAAAAAAATTAAAATCAAAACTGCCTTATGACCCAGAGATTCCACTTTTTGAAATATATCCAAAGAAACTCAAAACACTAATTTGAAAGAATATATGCACCACTATGCTCACTGCAGTTATTTACAATAGCCAAGATTTGGAACCAGCACAAGTATCCATCAACAGATGAGTGGTTAAAAAAAAAAAATCAGTGGTGCCCTAACCGGTTTGGCTCAGTGGATAGAGTCGGCCTGCCGACTGAAGGGTCCCAGGTTCGATTCCAGTCAAGGGCATGTACCTGGGTTGTGGGCACATCCCCAATAGGGGGTGTGCAAGAGGCAGCTGATTAATGTTTCTCTCTCATCGATGTTCAAAATTCTCTATCCCTCTCCCTTCCTCTCTGTAAAAAATCAATAAAATATATTTTTATAAAATCAGTGGTGCATTTACACCATGGAATACTACTTGGCCATAAAATGAAGGAAATCTTACCCTTTGGGACAGCATGGATGAACCTGGAGAGCACTATGCTAAATGAAACAAGCCAGACAAAGAAAGATAAGTACCATATGATTTCACTCATATGTGAAATCTAATGAACAAAATTAACCAACATGCAAAATAGAGACAATATCATAGATATAGAGCAAGCTGACTGTTGTCAGAGGGGAGCAGGTTTGGGGGCTGGGTAAAAAGGGGATTAAGGAAAGAAAAACCTCATAGAAACAGAACAGTATGGTGATTACCAGAGGAAAAGGTGATGGGGTTGGTAGAAGATAGTACGGGGGTGGGGAGGGGGGAGGGAAGGAGGGTAAATGGTGATGGAAGAAGTTTTGACTTGGGGTAAACACATATACAGATGAAATATTATAGAATCGTACACCTGAAACCTATATAATTTCACTAACCAATGTCACCCCAATAAATTTAAATAAAAAGTTTTTTAAATGTGCATCACTTCTCAAGACTTATTTTTTAACATTAGTATATCAGTTTATCCTCTCAAAATGTAAAATATGTGATACATTAGGCAATAAGAGTCATATCTATGTTCCTTTAATGCAGAATATGAAAACTATAACTAAAACTAGAACTTATGTAAACACATCAATTAGCAGAGCATCTCTTATGACAAATTTCCATTTGCCCACTACTGCCAGAAACAATAATCACAACTTTGAAATCAGGAACTTAAAACTCATCTGCAGAATTCTGTTTCTTTGCAAACAGCCTACTCTTCAAAATACTACAATTTCATCATTAAGGAAATAATTTGGTAGTATTATTCACATTAGTCAGTTTGTAAAAGTTGTCATGGGGAATTATAAAGAACACTTGTTAAAAAGTGGGGGAGCATAAGCTTATCAAAATAACACCCTGCTCTTCATGGAGCTGACACATGCTTTTTCTACGACAAGGGTGAAAACATCATATTTTACCTTGAACATGCACTTAGCTATTGAGAGGTCAGCTCTTCCCCAGCACTATTAATATTGATTGGTTTTTAATATCTGGGAAAAATAATAAGCTGCTGACTGGTAAATGCTTTCTAGGCCAAAAAGTTGCATATTTACAAAGAAAAATGTAGCTAAGTTTTACATTATATCATAGATAAGTCCTAAAACCTTACTACATAAAGCAGTTTTTGTTATAATAGAATAGTTTTTTTCTGGGAAATATCTTTATTCCTTGATAAGAAAGACTCACAGGGAGGTTTTTCTCCACTTTGGTTGCTCTCCTCCCATCCCCAGCGTTCTGCCTTTGAAGACAATTGCTGATTTTTGGAGCTCGTAACCACTTTGAGAACATAAGGCTATAGGCATAAGGATGGAAAGTCAACATGCAAAGTATATTAGTCAATTTTTCTTTCTAACAAACCTTGAAATCTCAGTGCATTACAACAAGAAAATTTATTTTCTTGCTCAAAAATGTGAAAGTAATCTCTGGCTCTGCTGGACTTGGCTCCAAGCTGTGAGTTTCATTCAAGTCTATTCTATCTATTTCTCATTCTTCTGTGTCAATTGCTTCCTAAGATAGTTCTTCTTATGATGGATCATAGTAGTGCATGAGAGTATGATATCTCTTAAGATCTTGGCTTAGAACTAGCACACACAGTTCCTTCCATATACATTCAATTGGCTAATGCATGTTGCAAGTCCAAGTCCAACATCAACCCATTCTAGCACACTGCAAGGTTATACTGCAGAGGAGAGTGAAAGGCTGAGAACAATAATCCAGTCTACACACAAGGATAAAAGTGTAGAAGGATAAAAAGACCATGGGTCCTTGATGACAATGTGGAATAGCTGAACTAAGACTGGCACTAGTTTTATCCAGACTTTAGTTATATGATAAAAAAATAAGGCCCTATTTATTTAAGGCACAATTGCTGCTCCCTTGTCTTTTGGAAATGTAACTGCACCTGGCTTCCTTGTGTTATGGAAATGTACCTTCTCCCAGGCTATAGCCCTGTTTTTTTCCATGGACCCCAATTCTAAAAATTACCTAAGCCTGTCTATATTCCCCTAAAATTCATGTTTCAGTCCCCAATATTCTATTTATTTTATTTATGTCCCTCTGAAAAGGTTGCAGGTTCCAGTACTGGTCAAGGCACATACCTAAGTTGCAGGTTCACTTCCTGGTCAGGGCATATATTGATGTTTCTGTCTCACATGAATGTTTCTCTCTCTCTCTCTCTCTCTCTCTCTCTCTCTCTCACACACACACACACACACACACACACACACACACACACACACATTGATATTTCCCTCTCTCTCTCAAATCAATGGAAATGTATTCTCAGATGAGGATAAAAAAAGATTTATGGTAAAATTTATAATTGATAAAACCTTGGCTTAATCAGTGCTTTCTGCTATCTTCAGGATCCTTGATAATTCATTATAGAGTTCCTGTATGTGCATACATATACTCAGTGTTGCAGAAAATATAAGGATGACCACTATTTCTATTGAGGAAGCTAAAAGGCTGATTCCAATGTAACCCTGATATTTACTATGACGTGTCCATTTGTGGAACTGAAGACAGATACAAAGATAATAAAAAGAAGACCGACATAAAAATGATAAACAAGAAGTATTTATCCTATGTGGAACTCATTGAGCTTCCATAATATGAAAAATATTGTTTAAAATACATTTGAGACATTTTCTACTATTATTCCTTGAAATAGTTTTTTGGTTCCTCTTTGTCTCTCCTCTTTTTCTGGTGCTCTTATTATGTATGTGATGGTGCACCTGATAGTGTCTCACATTTCCCAGAGGGTCTGTTCATTTCTTTTCATTGTTTGTTTCTTGATGTTTTTTAGATTGGTTAATTTCTATTCATCTATCCCCAAGTTTGCAAATTCTTTCAAATTCTTTTATCTGATGAAATATTGCTATTCCACATCCTTTTACTTTTAAAATATGCTTTCCTTTAGTTGTGACTATGTTTATAATTCCTATTTTGGAGACTTTTTAAATATCAAAACTGAGCCCATTTTGAGTTGTTTGGTCATGTTAATGTTAGAAACATTATGAGTTTACTTGAGCCAAACTGTCGACAATTGCCATGAAACAGAATGTCATCATATTGAGACAATGCTCTGAAGAATGGCAGTTTTTCACCTAGTTTTACAAATTATCATCAAATGAGGAGACATGTGTGGCTTACTGAAATCCAGTGGTGATAGATTAGGGAGGTGGGAGAAAGCAAAGTGGGAAAACTCTGGGATTAGATAAAAAGTAAAATGACAGACATATGCTTCTTTTACAGGATAGTTAACAGTCAACAATTAACACAATGAGAATAAGGAGGGAATTTGTGGTTTCACCCTGGTGCATTGGCTGTCCCCTGAGGAGTCTGGAAAAAAAGGGAAGTTACAAGTTACCCTGACATTCCAAAGGTATGTTATTTTAGATTCAAAAAGACAATAGGCTCAGTAAAAATCAGAGTTGATCTTTTTTAGGGAAGATACTAGCCTAGGGCATGATGACCCACTATAAACTGCTCTTTAATTACAAAAGTTTTTATTTCAGACCATCCTTTTTAGTTACTTTAAATCTCAGAGATTGCAATTAAAAGTCTAGATCTACAGGTTAGCCATGAGAAGAAACTAAGTTGTGGGTTCCTTGGAGCCCCTGGCATTAGTCGCTGCGCTGGTATCATCTGTGACCATCATTGAGGCTTTGGTCAGGGCCAGTGAGAGCCCTGTCCTGCTGCTCCCCAGGCGTCCTAGAAGGTTCATCTGCTCCTTCCAGAATTCCTATTAGAATAAGGCCTGGAAGTTAGATGTGCACCTGTGCAAGCACACGGGGGAGAGACCCTTTGTTTGTGACCACGAAGGGTGTGGCAAAGCCTTTGTCAGGACCTGAGCCACCATGCCCTGCTTCACAATGGAGAAAAACCTTTTGTTTGTGTAGGTAGCTTAGTGGCTGTGACCAAAAATTCAACACAAAGTCAAACTTGAAGAAACATTTTGAACACAAATATGAAAATCAACAAAATCAATATGTATGCAGTTTTGAAGGTTGTAAGAAGACTATCAGCAGCTGAAAACACATCAATGCCAGCATAGCAATGAAACACTGTTCAAGTGCACCCAGCAGGCTGAAGCGACATGGGAAGGTACATGAGGGCTACAAATGTCAAAAAGAATACTCCTCTGAGGCAAAATCATAAACAGAGCTTCTGACACATGTGCTAGAAACCCATAAAGAAAAAAAATGATATGTGAAATATGCCAGAAAACATTTAAACACAAAAATTATCTGAAGCAACATATGAAAATGCATAACACAGAAAGTGATGTGTGTCGATGTCCAAGAGAAGGCTGTGGTAGAACCTACACAACTGAGTTAAACCTTCAGAGCCATATTCTCTCTTTTCATAAGGAATGGCCTCCGTTTCTATGTAAACTCACTGGTTGTGGCAATACTTTTGCAATGAAACAGTCTCACTAGGCATGCCGTTATTCATGACCCTGAAAAAAAGAAAATGAAGCTCAGAGTAAGACAAGCTTGTGAAAATGGAATTTGTCCTCCCGTCTCAGCTAACGGGAAACAAGAGCACAGATGATCATTGCCTAAAACTGGAGAGTTGCTGAATTGCACTGAAGACAAGGTGCTCTCCAAAGTTGCAGGACTTACCCTCAGCTAAACATCCAATTGCTTTCCACAGACCAGTCAACTCAGGTACCGACAGACCTTATTGGAGGTTCCACACCACTGCGATAAAACATGTGGTGCAATAAAGCAAGCTGCAGTGCTTTTCTGGTGGAGTGCCTTGCCTTCAATTTGAAAAAAAAAAAAAAATACAACATCTGCAAAACATAGTAAAGTGAAGCACAATAAAACAAGGCATGTGTGAAAAAAAAAGAAACTAAGTTGTGTCTACACAAATAGTGGGAGTAATCACATTGAAAATGTGAGTGCTAAACTCAAGATTCCCCACTTCCATAAATATTAGGGAAAATTTGAAAAAAAAAATAGGTGTTTGTTTATTACAGAATTATTCATATTATTTTAGCCACTTTTCCTAATATAAAGCAATATGGAATTTTGTACATAATAAAATAAATAAATAGTGCCACTGCTTTAAACTTTAAATAATGTATTTTTATGGTCAATAACATAAACCTATGAAATTTTAAGATTCAATATTTTCCCGTAATTAATTTTCTATGTCTGAAATTTAAAAAGCACATTTAATGTTTTATGATTTTGACCAGAAAAGAGATATTTAATTGTAATATGTGTGAAACTTACTAATGCTTAATCAAAAATCTTGCCATATATATATATGTAGGTGGCATAGCCAGGGCTCAGAAAGGTTAGGAAACTCACCCTAGGCAGCACAGCAGGCCAGGGCCGCCACTCTCCAGGGCCTCAACATGGGATTTGGGATTTGGACTTGGCTCAAAAACAGAAGGTGTGTGGGGACCTGGGAGGGAACGCCTCCAGGTCCTCCTCTCTCTGGTCTCAGATCCCTAGCCCTCAACGATCCTGGTCCTGCATACTCAGTCCATTGCCCACCACATCCTTCCAGCCCTTTCCCTGAGGCCAGTTCAGCCATGTCTATGCTGAATGGAACCAGAGCATAGAGGAGAGCGAGCTCAGCCCCAGGGGCCTTAGTTGGAAGTGGAGGGGTCCGACATTCCGAAGCAGGATTTCTCAGCACACTTGCTCTGCCCTTAGGGCTGAGTCCCTCCCTTAGCCCTCTTGGGTTCTCTGTCTGTCTCACCCTGTGCATCTCTCTCCCTGCTCCTTGCTGTCTGATCCTGTTTACTCATTCCCCATGTCTCCCTAGGCCTTTTGTCTCTGTCTCTCATCGGATCTCTGGCTGTGGAGAACACCCCTGCTGCCCCCATAAAGGGACACACATCTGCAGAATCCACCTTTTCAATAAAAAACAAGTGGGAAACAGAGTGAATTAAAAAGATAACTTTAAAACAATCTATGTGTCTGTAAATACATTCCAAATGGCAGCACTTTGGTGGGGATGGCAGGGGTGGGACATGTTGGCCACATGTTCTGGAGCCTCAGACACAAAGTATAGGGGGCTCAGCACCTCACTATGGACCCCTCCCACTAGCCACCTGGGATGGCAGGGTCTGGGGAAGGGACTTAGTCTATCCTCACCCTCGTGGACCCGCACCTGATTCCGTAGACCCTTTCCCCTGTTCTGCCATCTGCAGGTCCTTCTTACTTCCCCAGTACCTCCACACCTTCCTATGCTGACCCCAACTCTCCTTCTGTGCCAGCCCTCCTTCCCCCACAACACACACAGATTGCACCCTCTCCTTCCCTCTCCCCCAATCTTCTACCCCATACTTCTTCCTGTCCTGCCCTGCCATGCCTCACCTCTATGCTGCCCTCCTGTCCCAGACCACCCAGCAGCCCTGGTTCTGGGAGAAATGGTTAGAATAAAGCTTTCTTTGGCGAGAAGAGACTCTCCAGGGAGCTGCATGCAGAAAGGTGCTCCCAGTCCTGTACCTACAACTGTTCTGTCCTGCCAGATGCCAATCAGAAGTTGTCTCTGGAGATAGAGGGTAGCAGACATAGGCTCTGTCCTTCAAAGCCCCTCATCAGGAGGAAACTCCCCCCCACCCCCCAAAAAAAAGTTCACCCTGCTGCCTCCCTTATCACTTTCAGCAACTCTCCATTGCCCCTTTCCCTGGAAGTGGAAGGATTGGAGCACATCTATCTATATCTATACATATAAAGAGCTGGGGTCTGTCACATCCAAATGACAGAAGGCTCAACATAACGCCCAGGTTGGCACACAGCAGGCTCTGGTGGGTGAGGACATGTGGCAGTGGGGACAGGAACAGGGAAGGCGGGGCCGGCACTCACACTCACTCACAAATGCACACACACACACAGGCACACACAGGTGCCCACTAGCTCACAGACTTTTCTCCCATTTTTTCCCTCCCTCCCAGCTCGGTCTCAGAGCCTCTCTCAGAATGAAGGCCCAGGGTGGGCAGAGTGTGGAGCTTCCCCTACTGGCCCCACCCCCTCCCAGCCAGGAAAGAGCAAGAGGGAGAGAGGGAGGCAGGGAGACCTGGAGGACTGCTGAGAAAAACAAAAATAGTCAGAGAATGGGAGAGACTGGGATGGAGAGATGGAAACAAAATAGCAATATTAAAATATTTCCTTTAATTAATTCCCTTTTAATGTGCACAAATTTCATGCACTGGGCCACTAGTGTGTGTGTGTGTGTGTGTGTGTGTGTGTGCATATATATACATATATATAATATACAAATCGATGGAACGGCAAAATGACCGGAACAACCACTTGACCAGTCACTATGAGGCACACTGACCACCTCTTGGTCCGTCTCCCCAACCAGCAGGCTCTGATGGCCCAATAGGGAATGGGGAATGGGGGGTTGGTGGTGGCCAGGGGTGGGGCCAGCCAGCAGGAGGAACAGCTGACCTCTCAGTCCCTCCCCCTCTCCAGCAGACTCTGATTGCCTGATAGCAAACAAGGAACTGGATGTGGGTGGCAGGAGGGGACAGGGCCAGCTGCCAGCAGTCAGGGAAGATGGCCCTGATCACAGGCTAGGCCTAGGGACTGTACTGTGCACAAATTTCATGTGCCAGACCTCTAGTCCTATATAATAAAAGCCCAGTGACTGAAACAGCAGAACAATCAGAATGACCAGAGACCAGAACGACCCTTGCCCCTTGCCCCAGCTGGCCCTGCTGTAAGATCAGGCCTAAACCGGCAGCCAAACATCCCCTGAAAGGTCCCAGATTGAGAGAGGGTGCAGACCGGCTGAGGGACCCCCTCCCCATGCATGAATTTCATGCACCAGGCTTCTACTATATATATAATATTGAGGTGAATATCCGCCAGAAAATGATAGTAATTATGAAAGTGTATAAATGTCTGGGTGAAGATAAACTTTAGTTAACATTCCCAATACAGCACTTCAAGTACTTCAGAAAGCCTTTTAATTTGAATAGCCAAAGAAGAAATTCTGAAGTATTTATTTCTATCCTAATGATAGAATTAAATGGTAGAATTTGTACATGTGTAATTAGCTATAATTTGTACATTTTTATATTTAACAGGATCATTTTATATTTAACAGGTTGTTCTCAAATCAACACAATATATGGAGGATTAGCTAGGACCTTGGGGCAGTTCTTAATGAACCTGTTAAATATGAAAATAATAATATTTACATTCACATAACCCATTTCTTCAAAGGAATGTGAAAAGATATACATGCATTTCATTAACCGTAAGTAGCAGGTTTTCTAAGACCACATTTAGCAAGGCCTACTTTGGTAATCAGCAAACTTAGGCACAGAACAGTTAAGTGATCCATGTAAAGTCTACAGTAAGTCAGAGGAAAGACCAGATGAAAGACATTGAATTTTGGTCTCAGGATCCCAAAGCACTTTATCTTTAAAAAAAAAACATTCACTTTTCCTTTCCCATAAGCAAGTAAGATTATTTCTGCATGTTTTTTTACAAAGGAAATAAACTAATTTTAATATGCAAAACATGTTTATTTAAAAATCTAAGAGTAGCCACTATGATGGTTAATTGCAGGTATCAGCTCATCAATGGTACCCAGATATTTGGTGAAACACTAGTCTTGATGTTGCTGTGAAGCTATTTTTTTTTTTTTACATTTAAGACTTCTCAGCCTTCAAAATTGCATGAATCCATTCTTAAATTAAATTAATCTTAAATTTAAATAGAAAGACAACCAAAAGATAAGATGTTTAACTGGCTAAAATTGGAAAGGGAAAAAATAAATCAAGAAGTAATGTCTCAGATAACAGAAATGAGAGAATTATACAAAAGAATTTTGTGGTATATAGAAACCTGTTTACATAAAATAGACTAGTTTCACCTGAGATAGCTCTTGAGTTAAAAGAGAAAGTTAGCAGCATTCAATTGTGAGCTGGTAAACCAAGGGGAACAAGACAATCTCTGGTTTGCAGCATTTACTGATTTCTATAGGTAACTCTTTCAGTAGGCAATTAGATAATAATGAAAGAGAAGGGAGCCAGTCATCTGATTAAATTGAATTAACTAGGAAAGGGCAGTTTAATAGTCACTCCAAGGAATAGCCCCAATGGCTCCATCAAAGGGAGTATCATTCGAGTGGGCAGGAAAGACAAGCTTTTGAATTGTTGCTGGAGAAAGGAAAGCTATTGCTGGAGAAAATGGGTCTTTGCAGAGTCGTGTGAAAAGAATTTTCAAGAGCCACATGCATAGGAGAAGTTTAAGCATAGTGGCAAGATTTATTGGGGTGAAAAGAGATAATGCATCTTCAGGGATGTAGAGGTGAGCAGGCTCTAGGAGGAACTGCCCCAAGGTCCTTGCTAATCCTCCATATATTGTGTTGGTTTGGGAACAAGCAGGCTGCCTTTCAAATCATCCAATCTGTTTCCTGGGTTTTCTGGGCACTGTGCTGGACCCTCCCTCTTTTCAATGTCAATCCTGGATCTTTCTGGGTTTTGTGTCCTATCCAATTCTGTTCCCAGCTTTTTCTAGGCTAGGCTCCTCCCTTTATGGCTGCCATTCTGACTCTTATTATACACTAGAGGCCCAATGCACAAAATTTCTGCACAGGGGTGGGAGGGTCCCTCAGCCTGACCTGCACCCTCTCTCAATCCTGAACCCCTTGGGAGATGTCTGACTGCCAGTTTAGGCCCCAAACCTTCTCGCAATCCAGGACTCCTGGCTCTTAACCGCTGGCTTGCCTGCCTGCCTAATCACCTCTAACTGCCTCTGCTTGCCTGCCTGATTGCCCCTAACCACTTGCCTGCCTGCTCGTCTCTAACTGCTTGCCTGCCTGCTGATCTCCCCTAACTGCCTCTGCCTCAGCCCCTGCCACTGTGCCTTCATCCAGAAGGATATCCGGCATGACATCCGGAAGGTCATTAGGCTGTGTGGTCTAATTAGCATATTATGCTTTTATTATTATAGATGCCTCAAAATTCTGCCTCATCTTCTGGCTTCTACTGTGCATGTGCCTAGCAAAGAAATTTCTCCCTTGCTTCTTTTATCCTTCCCCCAGGGTAATCTGGCAAACAGGCTGGTTGTTCCCATGTAGATTAGAAAGCTGGTCTTTCCTTCCCACTCAGGGATTAAGTCCCTTTGGTTGAGGATGCTACTGTCCCTTGAGGTGTCTGTGAAACTGTAGTGATGCCATTATTATTAACTCATTATTTTTTAATATATTTTATTGATTTTTCCAGAGAGGAAGGGAAAGGGATAGAGAGTTAGAAACATTGATGAGAGAGAAACATCAATCAACTGCCTCTTGCACCCCACCCCTCACTGGGGATGTACCTACAACCAAGGTACATGCCCTTGACCAGAATCGAATCCGGGACCCTTCAGTCTGCAAGCCGATGCTCCATCCACTTAGCAAAACTGGCTAGGGCTATTAAACTTATTATTAATAACTGTAGAAAGCATGCCTCTATGACTCATCTTCATAGAAAAGAAACAGCATGTGGCCAGGTGGTTACTGAATTTCCCCAGAGCAAACAGGATGTGGTGTGGGGGAAGGGTATGAAAGCTGTTCACTTGGCTAATAGCACATGTCCTAGGAAGATTTCCCTAGACAAATGGAGGTAGAAGCAACTAGAAAAGGCTCCAGCCCATTTTTTAAAAACAACCCAATGGGAGACAGCAAGACCTAGGTGACCTATTAGGAAATAGGTGACCAAATAGTACTCAGCCAATGAGGAACTAGAGGGGGGACTAAATAAATAGGCTATGTTCCCTGCACCACATGTTCCTGTACAATGGGCACCCACTCTCAAGAGTGTTATTAAAAGTCTCATTTTTGTCATTCATCTGTTTCCTAGTCCATCATTTGAAATTTGCAGGTATGCCATTTCTCACATAATAGGTAAGGAACAAAGGGAAGGCCAGATGTTATAGGTATGCCATTTGGGCAGTTTCACCAGAAAGGTATAATTTCACACTGGCCCATTCCGTATAGATCACTGAGGCTAAGAGACCCAACAAAGGGAAGATAGACATGTGCCCAGTAAAGTTGGGGTAACACACAAAAGGTAATTGTTAATCACACCTAGGAACAAAAATCATTGGACAGAATGGGTGTGAAAATTTGGGAATACATAATCACCTAACAAAGGAATTTTCTCTCCTTTTGTGCTTAACTCTCTGCTTGTGGGGCTCTTTTACCTCTGCTTCCTTGCATTGGCTTCGAAGGCCCACAGCCATGTGGACCCCACATGCAATGTACTAATAGACTGCAGTGGGAAAATGCAAGCTAAACTACCTGGCTCCAACATGGAAAGGAAACTCTGATTTTGGCTCTGAGTTTAGCTCTACTGAAGCCCCAGGTATACCTTTTTATGACTGGACTGAGGGAAATGAGTTGGAAACCCAGGGGTGTAATTTGATGAAAATAAAGCTTTCTGCTATATCGTATCCTCCCCAGCAAGTCATAGAAAATTCCTTTTCTCAGGATATGGCAAGAACTCCATCCCAGCAGCAACCAAGGGAAAAGAACCCCTCTCTTAACCTATAACTAAAGCTTTCTAGTTAATCAGGCTTAGCCAGTATAGCTCCCTTCTC
Organism: Myotis davidii; assembly: GCF_000327345.1. Taxonomy (NCBI): domain Eukaryota; kingdom Metazoa; phylum Chordata; class Mammalia; order Chiroptera; family Vespertilionidae; genus Myotis; species Myotis davidii. Next base: position 571,197 of record NW_006287324.1, on the reverse strand, counting down.
TTTTGTTAATATCTAACTAGCTGCTTATGCTAACACAATCACCCCAGGGGAACAACCCACACCCACACTGTTCCACTGGATGAATGGGGGAGGGAGGAATAGCTAAAAGGATAAGCACATGAGCAGTAGCAGCCAAATGACCAAAGGGAACAATGAGGCATGTGCAGTAGGAGACAAAATGGTGAACATAAAAGGGAGAAGACTGTCCTGGAAAAATCCGGAGGGAAATCTGTAGGATAAGGCCCAAAACCTCTGACGACTCTCTTTTCTGAACCCAAGAAAATACTATAGGAAGGCTTAGCAGGGGCCCTGGGGCATCCACTACTAGAGCCTACCTGCTCTCTGCCTCTTTGAGGGCATGCTATTCCTTTTCACTCTAATAAATCTTGCCACTATTGCTTAAAATCTTCCATGTGTGTGTCCCTGAAATTCATTTCCCATGACACCACAGAGGAACCTCTGATAATGTAACTACTTCCACCGTGGTCAATTCTAAGCTACTAATTTGAAATCACTGCACCGACAGCTGGGAAGAGATGCACAAAATCGATTTTCTCAGGCAATTGCAATTAGGAGCCAGTTTCAGAACCCCACCGGGTGAAAACTTATTTTTGAGCTAACACTATGAGCTTGAATAGAGAACAAGAAAATGCTCACATTTTAAACATTGCCTTATTTCCCATTCTCTAAAGCAGATGGCTGACTCAGTTTACAAGCTGCAGTGATAAAGGAAGAAGTGCTCCTGCTGATCTCAGGGGTGGACATTGGTAGGAAATAGAGGCAAAGGCCTGCATGGTGCACAGAGGACAGCAAATGGAATGTACTAAAAAGTATTTGCTTTTTATTCAACTAGAGTTGTAGGTACAGACAACTTAAAGGCTGTTCCCTGAGATACTTGGTAGACTATGCCAAATTCCAAATGCTGAGGCAGTTATTAATATTGCCCTCAGGATGTTGTGGAGGATTAGGATATTAAAAGCATGATATCTTAATCTGCTATAACTTCTTGCTTCTAGAATTTCATCAGTATCCATTTAACTCATTAGTCTAATGGAGACCTTCATGGTGCCATGACCTAATTTTTCTAGGGAATGGTAGTCTATGGTGAAATACTATAATGCATTTACTCTGTGCAACAACCTCTTCACAACTTGGAGTGCTTTTGTTTGTGTTTTGTTTGTTTGGTTGGTTGTTTGTTTTTCAAAAACTGTTTTGTGTTACAGATTATTTTTGAAATAGAACAAATCAAACAATGCCTATGAAATATGGCCACAGATTCTAAGTAAATTATTTTAGCTTTCCTTTAAAAATTCAAATATTTTGATGACACAGAAATGGAAAAAATATCACTTTTCAGTGCTTTTCAATAAAAGCAAAGTTTGAACTAATGACTGTATTTACATTAATAATCTGCAAGTGTGTTCATTCACAATAAACATCCGCCCACTGCATCCACCTCATCTTTCCCTCCTCCCACTTTAGCTCCCCAACCAAGTTCTACTCAGTTCTCTTCCTTCTTAATTTTGTCACCTACTACCCTAATCAATGAACCTTTCTCATTACCATAGGGGAAAAACACCCTCAGATACCCAGCCAGACCTTTAGATACAGACTTTAATATTGTTTTCTAAAAAACAAACAGACATATGCCCTGGCTGGGTGGCTCAGTTGGTTGGGGCATTGTTCCCTGAACCGAAAGGCTGCAGGTTGGATTCCTGGTCAGGGAGCATACCTAGGTTAAAGGTTGGATCCCTGGTTAGGGCACATAAGTGTTTCTCTCTTCTCTCTCTCTCTCTCTCTCTCTCTCTCTCTCTCTCTCAATAAATAAATAAAATAAGTGAATAGCAAATAATAAAAAAGGAAAAGGAAGAGGGGCTTTCATTTAACTTGGAAAAAAAGACCAGTCTCCAGGCTCCAGGATATGATGAACTTTAAAGCAGAAGATTTCAATTTAAAAAGAGCATTTACTGAATTAGCCTGAATTTATTAACTTCTTGGGGAAAAATAAATGGCTTGCATAAAGGATAAAAATAGCTTCTTATGCTCTGGGTCTTTAGATAAAGAGAAACACTTTAAATTTATTATTGACACATTTGACAAAAAACACAAACAAACAAAACCCAGTCAGGTATGAAAATCAACTTCACCATCTTTTCTTGGCTCAAGACCTCAGGTGTTAGTCTATCTCTGGTAGAGTACTGGCTTCATTAGGAGACTTTCAGTCACATTAGTTTTTAAAATCATATATAACCATCTGTGTTTCAGCTGTGACAGTGTGGGGACAAGGACCTAAGCTACTCTGTTGCAAGATTTAGTCAGCAGGGATTGACCAGGAAAACCCCATAGTTCTCACTGACACAAGTGAAGGCTCTGCCCTAGAAACTGACAGATGTAAATGTGGTTGGAGTATGGAGAGGATTGCAGTTCCTTTACTTTTCAGCTACCTTTATTTCTTTTATTAAAAGGACACTTAGTGCTGGTTTCTATCTGTATTTCAGTTTTCTAGTTAGACTTTGAAGGACGTTCATTTTAAGTAATTACCAGCCTGCTAACAAAGACGCATATCTGATATTTCCTTAAATCAAACTCTTCATTTACCACTCCTTTCACTGTTTCCTGTCAAATTCTGATGTGATTCATTTCCTGTCAGTCATGCAGCAAGCTGTCACTCTAATCATACAAATTATATTCCTGGATTTAATAGACTTCCCCATGGTTTTCAAATATCCTATTTCAGGAAAAAATGTAAAATTTATATATGCAAAACAAGAGTAAGCATAAACAAATGGAGCATAAAAGAGTCCAACTCTTTACTCAAAGTAAATTTGAAAGTTCTCCTCTCTGAATAAGAAAGATAACTGTCGCCGAAACCGGTTTGGCTCAGTGGATAGAGCGTCGGCTTACGGACTGAAAGGTCCCAGGTTCGATTCCGGTCAAGGGCATGTACCTGGGTTGCGGGCACATCCCCAGTGGTGGGTGTGCAGGAGGCAGCTGATCGATGTTTCTCTCATCATCGATGCTAATTAGACCAAACAGCCAAATGACCTTCTGGGCATCATTCTGAATGTCCTTCCAAATGAAGCCACAGCAGCGGGGGCCAAGGCAGAGAAGGTGAGGGACAATCAGGCAAGCAGGGAGCAGTTAGAGGTGAACAGGCAAGCAGGGAGCAGTTAGAGGTGAACAGGCAAGCAGGGAGCAGTTAGAGGCGATCAGGCACAGGCAGAA
>NW_006287324.1:558897-567933 GCF_000327345.1 Myotis davidii | reverse complement strand
GTGAGCAGTTAGGAGCCAGTGGTCCCAGCTTGCGAGAGGGTTTAGATTGGGCTGAGGGACTCCCCCCCATGCATGAATTTTGTGCACCAGGTCTCTAGTATTTTATAAAATATATTTTTAAAACACACATGTTAAGTTATAGTTTGTTAAAGGATAATCTTCAAGAAGTAAGGTCATGACTCATCTATAAAATAAACATTTTTAAAAATATTTATTTAATTCAATAAGAGAATTGATGATATGTTATACCCCATTTAAAAGAAAACATAAAGGAAAAATGGACTAAAGGAATATTGAAATAAACTTACAAATAGATGTAAAAACAGTTTTTTCATGATGGGGAAGGAAAGCAAAATATATTTGCATGTCTACAGACATAACTTTTCATTCCCAACTGTCATCTACAACTTAGCAAAATTGTAAAGTAGTCCAAAGTCCATGAAAGGCTAGAGTCAGATAACATGCATAGTTTTCCATTTAAGTACAAATTTCTCCCTATATCTTAACTCATTTAAATTAATGAGTTAAGAAGCTTGTTGTTAGTGGGATATTAACTAACTAGAGGCCCAGTGCACAACATCCGTGCACTGGGGGGCGAGGAGTTCCCTCAGCCCAGCCTGTGCCCTTTTGCAGTCCAGGAATCCTTGGGGAGTGAGGAGTGGCCTAGGCTGGCATTTGGACATCCTTAGCACTGGGGTGAGGTGGGAGAGGCTCCTGCCACCACCGCTGCACTCCTCAGCCATCAGTCCAGCTTCTGGCTGAGAGGTGCTCACCCTGTGGGAGCACACTGACCACCAGGGGGCAGTTCCTGCATTGAGTGTCTTCCCCCTGGTGATCAAGTGCACATCACAGTGACTGGTCTTTCTGCTGTTCGGTCTATCTGAATATTACCCTTTTATTATATAGTATTATCAACCTGATAAAATTCTGGGATATTTTACATAAAGTATAAACATAAAACCACTACTGTAATAAGAACTCTATAAATGATTGTCAGCAATTTTTATTATCAATAAGTAAAAGGGTTTTAAATGAGAGCACAAAAACATGTATAATAAAGTGAGTATGTTGCTATTTGGTTGAGGTTTTATTTTATTTTTTTGGTTATTCTAACATTTTATTTCTATTTAATTTATTTTTGTAAGAAATGTTAACTGTAGTAGAGATGAAGATAGATTATCTCTCTGAAAATATGAATTATACATGTATATTCTTCGTATTCTCTTGAGAAAGCAAAAAAACATGTTCCAAAATGTTAGGATGATTTTCTCAGAAAGAGGGAATAAACATCTAAATGATTAATGCTTAATGATTTAATGATGTTAATATTTTTATAGTTACTGCAAATTTATATTTCAAAAAAAGCAATAAATATATATGCATATATAACAAAATTTATTCTAATAATTCACTGGTTTCATTCATATCAATTTTGCTACTAAGGCTTACCATGGACTGAATGTTTGTATCCCTGCAAAATTCATATATTGAGGCTTACTCCCCAATCAGAGGATATTTGGAGATGTAGCCTTTAGAAGTGAATTAGGTTATAGGAATGAAGCCTTCCTGAATGGAATTAATATCTTTATTTATTTTTTTAAGGAGGATCCCATCCAGCGTGACTCAGTGGTTGAGCTTCAACCTATGAACCAGGAGGTCATGGTTCAATTCCCTGACAGGGTACATGCCCAGATTGTGGGCTTGACCCACAGTGTGGGGCATGCAGGAAGCAGTTGATCAATGATTCTCTCTCATCACTGATGTTTCTATCTCTCTCCCTCCCTCTTCCTTCCTCTCTGAAGTCAATAAAATAGATTTTTTTAAAAAAGGAGGGAACATGGGACCCTTCTCTCTGCTCTCTTCCATGTAAAAATATAAGTTATCAGTCTGCAATCCAGGAGGGATTCTCATCAGTACCTGACAGACAGGTATTCTGATCTCAGACTTCCAGCCTTCAGAATTGTGAGAAATAAATTTCTGTTGTTTACAACTAACTGTGTCTATAATACTTTGCTATTGCAGTTCAAACTGCCTAAGACAAGACTTATCTAGTACTAGAGGCTTGGTACACGAAATTTTGTGCACAGGTGGGGTCCCTAGGTCTGGCCAGCAATCATGGTCGATCAGGTTCCCTACCTCCCCACTTCCTCCTTCCCCCCAGCTGAGGGCCAGCCCTAATAAGGCGATTGGGTCCTGCCAGCTGGGGGGAGGGGCCTACTGGTCGGGGGGGAGAGGCCAGAAGGAGGGATGGGGGAGGGATCCAAGAGGTGGCCACCAGCCCCAAGGAGGGAGCCGGCCCTCAGCCCCCCTGGGGAAGAGGCCACATCTGCCACCACCCATCCCCAGTTCCCCATCCCAGCCCAGGGCCCCGGCCCGAATTGGGCAATTGGGGCCTGCCAGCCTGGAGTGGCACTTGGAGGTTGGTCAGCAGGCCCCATCAGAGATTGGGACCTGCAGGCTGGGGGCAGCTCCTGCATTGAGTGTCTGTCCCCTGGTGGTCAGCCCACATCATAGGAACTGGTTGTTCTGGTCATTCCAGTTGTTCTGTCGTAATGGTCATTTAGGCTTTTATATCTATAGATACCCAAACTCATTGGATGTTTAAGAATGAAGCCTAATCATCTGGCACAGCTTTAGAGGATGCTGAAATGTTAGTGTGGTGAAGGAGGCAACTATTAGAAAGTTGTAACTGGGGGAAAACCTCAGAAGTAGGAGAATGGAGTTGTTTGGGATCAGACAGATACAGCCTACCTATTATTTAACTCAGATGAGTTTGAGCAAGGCATTTTTTTACCCTAATGCCTCAGTTCTGTCTTCCTGTACAACACTGAGTTATATAAAAATGGACTGAATCCATGGAAGTTCCCAAATTTCTATATAGCAGAAACTTAAGAAAGACAATGTGTTCTACAACTTGATGTAAAGCTGTGTGTGTGTGTGTGTGTGTGTGTGTGTGTGTGTGTGTGTGTGTGAGAGAGAGAGAGAGAGAGAGTTTGTGCATGTTTATATTACAATACTTAGATTGCAAACATAGATTACGTAGGGAGTTTGTCGAGAGAAAGATTGGCAGAAAGGGCGCTCCACACCACTCTTGGCCTCCCTGTGAAATGAGATCTTGTCAAAGTCTGATAAGTATCTGCCAAATGGTGGAACCTCCATTTTATTATAGTAGACTAGTGACCCGGTTCACAAAATTCATGCACATTAAAAGGGAATTAATTAGAGGAAATATTTTAATATTGCTATTTGCCCTTTCTCTATAATAGAAGTGTCAGAGATGAAAAAAATTAGTAAAATGTATATTAAAACCCTTTTTCGGTCCAATGTGGAGGCTGACTCAACAGACCAGGCGCTAGGAGCAGGTCCAATGTTGAGCTGAGGATGTAAAAAGGTAGTAGGTAGGGCACTCTCTCAAGCAAAGGCACATTCCTGAAGCTATTGACCTAAGTGAGCAGACCCTCAGGGATTGTGGAGTTAGCATTTGGGAGTGAACAGTCAAGAGCAGTCCCATGGCCGCTCTGACTCGCAGGAACTGTGCTGACGGACCTCAGGGTGGCGAGGCTGGTGTACAGAAATGGGTGATGGGTAAGTGAGCCAGCCTAGCAGCTGCCAGCTCCCACCTCTCCGTGGAGCTCTGTTGTTCTGTTTGCCTCCTTATGTGCATTTTATGGAGAAATTAGAGACTGAATTTTGGAAGCCAGAATGGGATGAAAGCAGGCACAGTGTTGCCTACTTGCCATAAAGTTGCCGAGAGCCTGCATTTGCAAGTTCAGCACTGCTTGGCCGCTGAAAACCAGCACTCAGAGCCGGAAGGCTTGGAGTTGGTTTCCCATTTCTTAGAACTGGCCCTCGGTGGCCCGGGGCCATTTCCATTACATCTCTCAACCTCAGTTTCTAGATCCATAAAACCTACTCTAAGTACAAATGAGGATCAAGTGAGATAATGTATGTGAAATTACTTTGTAAATGTTATTGTGCTATACAGATGACACGCCATAAATGTATGTCCCTGAACACCACCGAGGGCTAGAAGTGGAATATTGCCTTACCGTGGTTTCCGTATTAAGCACCGAGTGAGAAAACATTGGGGGGAGCGGGGAGGGGAGAGGGACCAAATAAGTCAGATTGATTCTGCTTATATTTAGAGAACCTTTTAGGATCTTTTAAATCATTAGGACCCAAAGCTCTTACTTAAGTAAAAAATTCAATTTAGAGGAAAATAATCTACTTATTGCACTTGTTTGTTTTGTCCTTCCAGACATGTTGGCTCAGTCCTCAAACCCAGAGGTCCCAAGTGCTCTGTTAAAGCCCAAGTCACTGGTCACTTTCCTAAGGAGTCTTTCAAAACTGGCTCACACACCTACTGGCAGTGCTTTAACCCTTTTTGGCCCAACATCGAGGCTGACTCGACGGACCAGTTTCAAAAGATACCACACTATGAAATGTTTTAAAGAATAAACTCTTTGATTGAACATACTTAATAATATAACCAGTGAATTTTTGGTTTAAACTTTAAAATAAGAACATTAAAAAGTTCAACATTCAATCCCATCAATCAATTTGGACCAGACTGTTTGAATTCCAAAAATAAAATTGGACCGCAAAGTGTTAAAATCTTCCTCCTGTCACAGTCTGGGGCATGCCATGGGACCCAGAGTCAAGTCTCTGCCCACCTGCGGTGCCTCAAAATCATGTGAGACCCAGACCCAGCCAGGCTCACCCCCAATGGGTGAGAACCAGACTCGGCTGGCCCCACCCTTGACAAGTCCCCCATCTAGCCCCGCCACAGCAGGGGCACAGCCTGAGGTCCCTCAGCCCAGTGCCAGGGTGGGCAGCGTGGCCTGAGGCCCCACCCTTGTTAAATTCTGCCAGGCAGGGGGCACAGCCTCAGATCTCCCGGACCAGTGTTGGAAGGGGTGGGCAGTCTCAGGCCCCCCATCAAGTCCCACCTGGTGGGGGTTGCAGCCTCAGGTCCCCTGTCAAGTCCTGCTGGGGGGGTGTGCAGCCTGAGGTCTGCTGGTCCAGCACCAGGGTGGGGGGCATACCTTAAGGTCCCCCATCAAGGCTCACCAGGTGGAGGGCAAGGCCTGAAGTCCCCTGGCCCACGCCAGGGTGGGGGGGTGCAGCCTGAGGTCCCCCATCAAGCCCCACAGGGCAGTGGGCGGGGGGCATAGCCTAAGGTCCCCTGACAAGCCCCACTGGGTGGGGGGCACAGCCTCAGGTCCCTGCTGATTGTTAATTAAGGCTTGTTCCCGGAACTCAGCTTCCGCTGTGGGTACAGCCATCTTGTGTTACAGAAACCCTGCCTCCGCTGTGGACGCCACCATCTTTGTGACAGTGTGATGGTCAATTTGCATATTCCATCTTTATTAGATAGAATGTGCACCTACCTAAGGTGATATTTGTCATCAGTTAGATCAGCAAATTAAAAGTATTTAATCAGGAGATATTTAAAAATGGTACACACATAACTTCAAACATTGTACTTACTCACCAGGCATCAGGAAGGCATGGGAGTTATTCTATGGTGCTTGTTACCAAAAGTATGTGGGTAGCTTTGAAACGTACATTGATAAGATAGTACTTTTCATGTATTTACTAATCTTGTGTTACAAGGCTTATTCCCTAAGTTTGGTGCTGATCAAAATTTTAGAGATGTAAAGCACACAGAATTTTAAAGCAACATAAAGTTTACCAAATAGAGGTACCCTCAAAATATTATAATTTTTCTCTCCAAACATTTACTGTTTGCTCACTGACTGAGTGAAAGTCTTAAAGGCCCTGAAGCTCATATAATTACAAAAATATTTAAGAGAAATAATACAAATTTGTTAAAACAAAGTTGAGAAAGTGAATATTTATTTAGAATGGGAAAAGAAATCACAACAAATTAAAAGTTTTTAAAGAGCTAATAAATACCACAAAAATCATAAAGATGTCCAGATATAATTTTTAATAATCTACAATTTGACTAACTCTATAATATTTGGCTCTATATTTTTGGCTGCACCATTTTGATTGCCTCTTCATATAACAATACTATTGTAATATCACTGATACAAACAGAACAGAAAGATCACTTAAGCTTTCTTCTAGATTTATTGATTTAAAATTTGTTTTTATTATTGAACTTTTCAGCTTTACAGCTTGCTAAATGATAACCTAAACATAATTAGGATCATTATCAAATTCACATAGGTCATTTTGAGTTTTGTGGACTATTTTGATTAATCCTAAATACTCTTTAACTTGATGAAAAAGATTAACAATGTTTTCAGTATGATTGTGCTATGTGGGTTATATGAGTTTTAATAGGTCTAAGAATTTGAAAGACTTTCTGTGGATTAGCTCTGGCTTAGTACGTTTCAAAGCTACCCACATACTTTTGGTAACAAGCACCATAGAATAACTCCCATGCCTTCCTGATGCCTGGTGAGTAAGTACAAAGGACTGCACAACTCCTATATGTAATTCTTACAACATGATAGTTAATAATAATTCACATTTGTACAAATAAAATCTGACTTTGAACAGCATAAATATCCTGTCTAAAAATCAGATAAATGTACTCCCAATAATAGCTCTTGAGTGAGAACTCAACATCTGCCTCATTCCAAAACTGCAAGGTTAGAGGTGAGGCACAATGGAAGGTACCTGGAGTGGAACACACAGAGGCTTTGACCAATTAAAACTGAAATACTTCACTTTCACAAATTTTATAAAAACATGTTGCTAGGAGCTCTTCCAGGTTGCAAAGAGAACCTATGGAGATAAGAAATCCTAAAACTTAATTTTGTTTTCTTCATACTAAATCTGCATCAACCCATTCTTAATTTAGAAGCAATATTTTAAAGCAACTTTCTTTTGTTTTTTCTTTCCATGGTGTTATGATTTATTTTAATAAGGAAAAGAATTACAGTTGACCCTTGAGCAGTGCAAGTTTAGGGGTGCCTATTCCCCATGCAGTTGAATATCTACATATAAATTTTGACTTCCCAAAACATAACTATACCTCAGTATCTGTGGGGAACTGGTTCCAGCCACACAGATACCCCAATCTATAGATGCTCAAGACTCTTATATAAAGTAGCAGAGAATATTGCACACAGTTAGCCCTTCATATCTGCAAATTCCCAATTGCAGATGGAAAATACTGTTTTTAATCAGTGGTTAAAATTTGCAGAGGTGAAACCTGGAAATATGGAAGACTGACAATATATATATATAAAATCTGCATATAAGTGGACCCATGCAATTCAAACCTGTGTTGTTAAAGGTTCAATAGTAGCCGAAACCGGTTTGGCTCAGTGGATAGAGCGTCGGCCTGCAGACTGAAGGGTCCCAGGTTCGATTCTGGTCGTGGGCATGTGCCTTGGTTGTGGGCACATCCCCGATGGGGAGTGTGCAGGGGGCAGCTGATCGATGTTTCTCTTTCATCGATGTTTCTAGCTCTCTATCTCTCTCCTCTCCTCTCTGTAAAAACTCAATAAAATATATTTAAAAAAAAAGGTTCGATAGTATTTGTTTTGTAAAATTTCATCTGCTTACATAATATCTAATAAAATTACATACAAATAATAACACATATTACAAGCACAATTCAATCTGGAAAAAAAAATGTAACCGTGTGTGTGTGTGTGTGTGTGTGTGTGTGTATTTATACAATTTAATACTTAGTAATCAACAATAAAAAGGAATAAACATTTGGTACACATGACAACATGAGTAATTGTTAAAATATGCTGAGTGAAAGAATCCAGACCAAAAAGAGTATCTTATATAATAAAAGCCTAATATGCTAAGAGTCTGGTCGACCAGTTGGCTATTCAACCAATCAAAGCATAATATGTTAATGATATGCTAAGAATGCTCAGCCACTCTCTATGACACGTACTGACCACCATATGGAAGACACTCTGATGATATGTTAGTTTGCTGCTAGGGTCTGGCCAATTGGGACTGAGTGAAATGAGCTGGAAATGCCCTGGAGCTCTCCCACAGTCCCTCCCCAGCTGGTCAACCTCCCGCATCCCTCCCTGGTCGTGCACCAGTGGGGTCCCTCGGCCTGGCCTATGCCCTCTCACAATCCAGGAAACCTCAGGGGATAGAGCTGGTTTGGGCCTGATCCCCCAGGTCAGGCCGAGGGACCCCACTGGTTCACAAATTCGTGAACTAGGCCTCTAGTATATTATATTTATATGAAACTGTAGAACATACAAATAGTCACAGAAAGCAGATAGTGGTTATTAGATATGCAAGTGTGAGATTATAGTCAGGAAAGCAGATACCTTCCAGCGTAATAGATGTGGTCACTATCTTGACTGTGGTGATCATTTCTGATGTTGTAAAGTTCATGTACCGCTTAATAATAGGGAGTCATTCTGAGAAATGCATCTTTAGGGAATTTCATTGTGAGAACATGATAGAGTGCTTTATTTTTTTTACCTTTAAATTCTTTATTAGTTAAGGAATTACAAATGTGTCCTCATTCTCCCCCATTAACCCCCATCCTCATCCCCCTGTTGTCCATGTCCATTGGTTTGGCTTATATGCATATATACAAGTCCTTCGATTGATCTCTTCCCCTTACTCCCACCCTCCCCTACTTTCCCTCTGGGGATTAATAGTCTGATTGCTGTTCCTCTGTCTTTGGATCTGTCCCTGTTCATCAGTCTATGTTTTTCTCTATATTCCACAAATGAGTGAGATCATGTGGTATTTATCTTTCTCTGACTGGCTTATTTCACTTAACATAATGCTCTCCAGTCCCATCCAAGCTGTGGCAAAAGGCAAGAGTTCCTTCTTTTTTACAGCAGCATAGTATTCCATTGTGTAGATGTACCACAGTTTTCTAATTCACTCATCTGCTGATGGGCACTTTGGCTGTTTCCAAATATTAGCTACGGTGAATTGTGCAGATATGAACATAGGGGTTCATATAACCTTCCTGATTGGTGTTTCTGGCTTCTTGGGATATATTCCTAGAAGTGGGATCACTGGGTCAAATGGGAATTCCATATTTAGTTTTTTTGAGGA
>NW_006287324.1:552148-555075 GCF_000327345.1 Myotis davidii | reverse complement strand
CTAATGCAGTCCTCTGCTTCTTCTAGTCTTCTGTTGAAACTTCCCATGGTGTTTTTGATTGTAGCTATATCACTTTTCATTTCTTCCTGATTCTTGCATAGGTTGTTGATTTCCTCATCCATTAGGTGAATGAATTGTACAACCATTATTCTGAATTCTTTTCCTGTCATGTTGTATGCTTCAACTTCATTAATTTCCTTTCTCGGCAATTCCTCATTGTCTTTTCTCTGGGTGTTGTGAAGTCTCTTCATTCTGATTATCTCCCGATGGTTCAAACGTCCAGTTGCATGGGCCTGGGCCATGTGCAGTGGGAGACTCATACCACCCAGGTGTCACTGAAGAGCTCTGACACTAAGATGTGTTGTTGCTGTGGGTTGGTGGGAACCAGGCTCGCTCAGAGTCAGTGTTGCCAGCGCTCAATGTGGCCTCCTGCATGGCCTTAGAATCAGGGACCCTGCCTTCACCATGCTGAAACAGAGACCCCCCCTGGAGCCTGTTGAAAATCAGCGCCCCCTAGCCAGCGCCAGGAGTCAGAGTTTCCCAAGAATCCATTATCAGAGTCTCTGTTGCTTTGCGTGACCTCGCATTGAGAATCATGGTCCCTGTGTGCCCTTGCACCAAGAATTGGAGTCACTGGCTCTTAGTATGAATGGCTAGGGAGTCAGGGATCTCAGGCGCAGGTGATAAGAATCACAGTCAAGTCACTGGAGCGTGGTGCTGCCTCGTGCCTAGAGAATTGGGGTCCCTGGGCCCGCACTAAGCAGGAGAAATTCCCGGTGTTCCTGCGATTGCTTCCGGCCCACGGCTCCTAGAGCAGGTACTATGCAGGACCAGTTCCAAGGTGCTCGTGCACTTCCAGGCTAAAGTTCCTGTGGCAGCACTGAGGCCTGGGCAACGGGTGGGTCTATCAGTTACTATGGCGCTGCCCAGGAGCCTGCAGGGAGGGGGATGGGCTCTGTCCGCTGGTCTGTATCTGTGGTCACAGGTCTCTGTCCCCAGTGGCTGTAGGGTCCTGGTATGCATCTTAGATCAGATTGGGTGGTGCTGAGGCCAGGATCCTCGTCTCAAGCAGCTCTGTTTCCCAAGATGGGTTGGTCGCTGTGCCCGTGCTGGCTGCTCAGGAGTGTCTAAGCAGGGAGCGGGGCTCTGCCACCTAAGACTGCCTGGTTTAGCACCCCTTTAGAAGACCTGCAGAATCTTGCTGTCCCTAGCTCATACACACACATACCACACACATCCACACACTCTTCTATCACTTCCTTGCGCTCTCACACTCTCTCCCTCCCTACCTTCCTGCCGGTCACCATTTTTTCCTCCCTCTGATAGAGTGCATTTACATGATAGAGTGCACTTGTAGATGTTACAGCCTACTACACACCTAAGCTATACGGCACAACCTATTGCTCCTAGGCTAGAGGCCTATGCAGCATGTTACTGTATAGAACACATAAGATTATATCAGGCACAAGAAAAAAAATACAAATAAGAGAAACAATAAATATAATATTATGAGGTTGTTTTTAGTGTAAAATGTCATGCTGTCTTATACAAGTAGAAAGAGTGCATTCTAAAATAACAATAAAAAGTATATTATAACCCTGGCCAGTTTTGCTAAGTGGTTAGAACACAGAAGGGTGTCAGGCTTGATTCCCAGTCAAGGGCATGTACGTGGGTTGCAGATTCAATCTACAGCCAAAGTTGGGACATGAGGGAAGCAACTAATCAATGTCTCTCTCTCTCATGTTTCTCCCTCTTTCCATTCCTCCCTTTCTCTCTTCTTAAAGGGGACACTATAATACTTTCTCAGGTGCAGATTAACAACAACAACAACAACAGCAACAACAAAAATTTAGCATAGTAAATAAGTAGATATATACCATAGTCATTTATTATCAAGCATTATGTATTTTGCATAGTTGCATATACTATACTTTTATACAACAGGCCATGGTGTGTTTAAAAGAGCATTGCCACAAACACATGAGTAACATGCTGCACTATGATGCTATAATGGCTATGATATCACTAGGTGATAAAAAATTTTCAGTTCCATTATAATCTTATAGGACCACGGCCATGTACGTGGTCCATCATTGACCAAAAACATCATTATAAGGTACATGACTGTATGTCAAAACTTATTAAATTGTCCACTTTAATGTTAGACAGTTTTTTATACTCAATAAAGCTATGTAAAAAATTTTTGGCCTGATCATTAAGGAAGAAGAGGAATTGCACACCAAAGACACTGTAGTACCTAGGTAACATGCTCCAGAGGAGTCAGGAAAGACATACTGAGGTGCTGTTTCAGGAAAGGCCGAGTATAAAACTACATAAGCACAGTGTTGATAAGGGGGCACTTACTATGACATAGGGCTTGACACCTTTTCAAGTACCCCAGGTAAAGGCTGTTATACACTACTGAAATGGCTTTTTAGAAGCTTGGAAGAAGAAATATCCCACATTAAATAGAGATTGTGTCAGACTGTGGGGGAAGAAATCAAAACACTTCAAGAAGTGTTTTAATCGTGTTATAATCAATCTATAAGTTAAAAAAAAACTACAAGGTAACTTCCTCCCTAAGTAGTTTCCATAGACACTCTGTGTCAAGGTGATGAGAAATGTGTAGATGAATGAATCACCAACATATTTTCACTAATAGTTTAATAGTAGTTAACCTCTATATGACAAGAATAACAGTAAGAGATAAAAAAAAGACATCTGAAAATACCCTGTTATAACTGTAAATGAGCAAATAAAAAATCATTACTCATAAGGGCATGGGTGTCTAAAACTCAGATATGTATCATCTCACGAAGCAAGATACTTAACTAGTCATTGAGGAGGGAAATCTAGAATGGGTGGCAGAGGAGTTTGACAATAATATTCATATGGCCTCAGGAAAAACTGAAGCAGTGTTTGTAGTT
>NW_006287324.1:544829-552123 GCF_000327345.1 Myotis davidii | reverse complement strand
CTCTTTCTGAAGTTTTCTCAGAAAATACAACCAACCATATTTCTGAAGAATCAGGGTCTAGATAAAATAAACATAAGGAGAAAGTGAATTTAAGTGATACAACTTTTGGACTATAGTAGTTGTTCTTAGTGCTCTGCTCAGATAGGCTGTGTGGCTTGGCTGCTAATACCTCTGAGAAGCCCTCTTCTCCAGAGAGCCATCTTCTGCTAAATAGGAGCCACCTCACTGGTGATGTTATTCTCCTCTCAACCACCCCTAAAGAAGCCACTTGCCAATGACTAATTAACTGGAAGGGTATGATGGTTTCTTGACTCAAAGGTTGACCAATTCTGTAGTGACATTCATAGGATTAGCTGGAAGTTCATTTCTAGCTAAAAGCATATCTCATGAACATTTTTCTCTATTTTGCTTCCTTCACTCTCCATCGTCTAAATGACTTTCTCAAGAATTTCTTCCTTGAGCTTTGTATTTAGGAAATGATATGTAAGATAATGGGTTTTTGCATCTTAGATATATCTAAATTCAAAAATTCTTTAAAATGGCTTTAGCTCTGCCAATCAGTCCCCTGGAGGGTGATGTAATCAAATGTGTGAGATAACAAAATGGTCAACTTCAAGCAAACACTAGAGAATCACCAAACCAAAAAGTAATAGTTTTAGTGTTTTACTCATAACATCCATGTAATGTTAATAAGCCAGAAGAAGAAGAATTTAATAGAAAATTCTGCTCTCATTGATGATAATGTAGTTTTATGAAAATGAGGTAAAATAATTTATATTTAGAATTCTTTTCATAGAGTAAGGGATTTTGTAAATACTAAGTAAAATGCCAGAAGGATAGGGTATCAGTTTGTCTCCAGGAACACAGGACTATTGCCTCATACTGTGGAGTACTATGATGTGGCCCTTAATCAGTCAACTGTGTGTACATCCTGGTATGTCTTAGAAAAAACAGATCTCACAGGCGTATTACTTACATGATATTCAAAAGAATTATTCATTTTTCAAAAATCTGTTTAAAAACTCACTAATGATGGTGTGATGTCAGCATCATGGTAGAGTGAGTTGTTTTCTTTGTCTTTCCTTTAAATTATCAGTAGAATATTAATAGCTGAACATAGGATCCTCTGCAAGTCCAGCAGTTGTCTGAGAGATCCATGTGCTGTGTATCTAATGGGGAGTGGATTGAACCTTTTGGCGGTTGCAGAACCAAAGAACCAGCAGTATTAAAGCTCATTACTATGGGCCCTCCAAACAGTTGTGGCACACGAAGCCAGTGGCTCAAGGGATTGCAGCAGTACCCTAGACCAAGTCATGCTCCCAGTAGATATGGAGACTGTGACCGCAGTCCTACCAGAAGAAGAAGTCTTGCCAGGGGAAGCTACATTCAAAACCAGGGTACGTAATGGTGTTTGTAGTTTTTCCCAATAACAGTCTTTCTGTATGTTTTCTCAAAAAATACAACCAAACATATTTCTGAAGAATCAGGGTCTAGATGAAATAAATATAAGGAGAAAGTGAATTTTAGTGATGCACCTTAAATGATGTTTTGATATTACCATATCCTGTTATAACTGTAAATAAGCAATTAAAATATCATTACTCATAAGGGCATGGGTGTTTAAAACTCAGATATGTATCATCTCACAAAGCAAGATACCTTGACTCACTAGCCATAGAGGAGGGAAATCTAGAATGGGTGGCAGAGGAGTTTGAAAATGGAGGAAGAAATCATGGTTATATAACCGAACAAAAAAACGGAGGTTCGGCTGACTGCCACAATGAAAGCCAAACTTGTGAGGCGGGTGCTGGTGCAAAAGGAAAGTTTTTATTTAGGAGCCACATTACTTGGGAGAATGGTAGACTCCCTTCTCAAAGACTATGTCCCCTTCCTGCTCAAATGCACTGTTCTTATTGTAATTGGAAGGGGAGGGCCTTGTTTCTATCCCATTAATTTGCTAGCTTTTGGTTCACTTGGGGACCTATTCATTCAGCTTTCTAGCTTTGGCAGGCTCTATGTAAGAAACTACCCCTGCTGCCATCTAGGCCAGTAGGGATCCAGAGCTCCCAGTGATAATTTATGGTAACACTTATGGAAACAAGAGAGCCTGCAACCTAAGGTTCTGGGAACTGTAACTGAACTCAGGTTCATCTGTCTGCTGCAAGAAAGCCAAATCCATGAGACAGGTGCTGGTGGAAAAAGAAAGAGGTTTTTTTCAGTGTCAGCATCTGGAGAATATGGGGGAATTTTCCCAGTCCCCCAAAACCCATCTCAACATCTCAGTGCAGGCAAAGGTTTTTATAAGAAGGGAGAGGGATATCAAAGCAATGAGATCAAGGGGAGGGGAATGTGAAGCCCTGCTGCTTCTGAGAAGGGGAACATGGGAAGGGAGGGTGCTGAGGGAGTGCAAATTTTTGCTTCTTGAGCTTTCTCCCCTTGTTTCAACAGTATCTCTATTCAAACAGGAATTTGTAGGTTAACTGCAAACACCTATGGATCCTCATAGATGGTGCTAAACAGCCCTATTTCCCCAAAACAGACTTTTGTAAGCTGTAAAAAATAGATATGAAATGAAAACACAGAGCTTGATTCACCTGCTCTAAGAAAACAGATGATTGGGCATAGCATTGAGAAAGAGCTGTATACACATAATTTATTACTTAATTGAAATATTAAATTATGGTTTCAGAACAGGTTAGTTTCCAAAACCAAAGGCTCCAGGTACCACAACAGTGCTCAAGACTCTCGTAGGCAGCAGTGCCTGACAGCCAGAGCTCCGGCAACTGCAGGGGTACCAAGGATCAAAGATTCAGGAACCTTGATAGCAATGGTGAGTCAAACACAATCTCCTAACAGCAGTGATGACTCCAATGTCAGCCCTCCCACCAGCAGGGTCTGCACTCAGGACATTGGTACCACAGCAGTGGCAGCCATATCTGACACCTGAGGTTCCAGGAATGCAGTGACACTTGTGACCCAGCAATGCCAACAACTATAATACACCAGAAACCTTGGAGACACAAGTAGGAAAAACAAGGGCATGAGCAATGGATTGACAAAGGCAGTGGTGGGATGAAATAATTAGCTCTCAAATATAACTAGAGACAACTCAGAAAGGGTTTGCTACTTCAAATACACAGGCAGAAGAACAATTCCCCCCACAAAAGAATTACAGTGACATGATACCACAAAAATAAAATGGCAATTCCTTAGAAACTAAACTTATAGTTATGGAAATTGTGATCTAACTGAAAAAAAAATGGCTGTAATGAAAAATCCAATAAACTACAAGAAAAAAATAGTTCAGGGGGTTCAGGAATAAAATTAATAAATCGAAATAAAACTTTACCAAAGAAATTGAAACTCTAAAAAAGAAAATTCTGATGCTGAATAACTCAATTAATGAGATGAATAATGCATTAGAAAGCATTGGAAATAGAGCAAATCATATGAAAGACAGAATTCGTGAACTGAAAGTTAGAAATCTAGAAATGACTGAGGTGGAAGAGGAGAGAGTAAGATATAAAAAAATTAAGAAACTCTATCAGAACTCTTCAACACCATGAGGAAGAGAAACATAAGGATAATAGATATTCCAGAGGAGAAGAGAGGCTATTTAATAAAGAGAACTTACAATACTTGGAAAATAACTAGATATACAAATGCACAAAACTAATAGAACACCTAATTATCTCAATGCAAAGAAGCCTTCTCTAAGACATATTTTATTAAAATGGTCAAAAGTCAATGATGAAGAAAGAATTTTAAAAGCATCCAGAAGGAATAAAACCATACCTTACAAGGAACCCCCATTAGGCTATAATGATTTTTCAGCACAAACTCTACAGACCAGGAGAGAGTGTAATGACATATTCAAAATATTGAAAGATAAGATACTCTCTCCAGCAAAGTTAACCTTAAGATATGAAGGAAAAATAAGGCCTTTCTGTAATAAATAAAAGCTGAGGAAGTTCACCACAACAAAAACTGCCTTATAAGAAATGTTGAAGGGGCTCTTCTATGTGAAATAATAAAAGCAAATTTATACAAAATGTTTAGTAATATGATAAATAGAACCAGAAAATTTCAAAGCAGAATTAGAATAGGATGTTAAACACTAAACTTACCATAAAGGTTAAAGGGAAAAGACATAAAAATAGCTATAGATACTTTAATTAGGTAACAAACTCATAGCATAAAACAGGACAATTTGTGGAAACAACAACAACAACAAAGCAGGGAAGTGTAAGAAAGTGATGGAACCTGTCTAGGCAAATGAAGAGAAGACACTGTCAGCACACAAAGAACTATCTTATCCATGAGACATTTTACACAAACCACATGATAATCACAAGACAGAAACCTACAGCAGACATAGAACATATATAAAAGGGAAAACTGAGAAATATGTCATAGAAAACCACCGAACTAAAATGGCGGACAGAAACACAAGGGGAAATAATAGAGATATAGAACTAGCAATAAAAAATAGGTAAAATGACAGGAGTTTCTCTATATCAATAACTATCCAAAATGTAAATGAAATAAGTTCACCAATAAAAAGATAGAATGGCTGAATGGATTTAAAAACAAGACATGGCTATGTGCTGCCTGAAAAATACTCATCTCAACTTTAAAAACAATCACAGTGAAGAGATGGAAGATGATATTCCAAGCAAAATGAGTCAAAAGGAAGTAGGTATAGCCATTCTTATATCAGACAAACAAATTTTACACCAAAATAGGTGAAAATAAAAAGATGGGTACTATACAATGATAAAGAGGACATACATTAAGAAAACATAACATCTATAAATATATATTCACCCCATATAAAAACACCAGAATTATAAAACAACTATTGATAGACCTAATGGGAGAAATTAAATGTAATACAATCAAAGTAGGGGACTATAACACCTCACTTCCATCAATGGATAGATCATCCAGACAGAAGGTCAATACAGAAACAGTGACTTAAAATAAGACTAGTGTCTCTAACCAGGTAAGACTTGGTAAGTACAAGTTCATATTGCTGGACCCATGTGTTATCACCATTCCACCACCCAGAGCTACTTTGTTCATGAGTCTATTACATGATGACAGAGGTGTTTGAAGATATAGGTTGATTAGTATCCACAAAACAGGTCATATTTGATTATTATCTACCTGATTATTACAATTGCTGAGGTCACCCTTCAGTGAGCATTTGCACAAGACATATCTTCATTTTTCCAACGTAAAGAGCTCTATTCACATACCTCAAATACCTCTGTCACAAATTTTCTAGTCATGTTCCTTCTGAGTCTCTGACCATCCAGCCAAACCATTAGCCACAGCTCATTAATTGGTATAAACTGGACATCTGGACATTTTTCCATCCAAGGAAAGTGAACAACCAGGCACACTGTTCAATGTTCTGCCCACTTGGAAAGATTTCCCTTTACTTTCTCCCAGAAAGGGGCTGTAGGGCTGAAGCTCCCCACTTTGTGATGGTACCTGCATGTTGTGCAGAACTCTAAGTCTCTCTTCCTCCATCACCTGATCATGAGAACTCCCTATGAAAACAGGTGCAAGCTGGGAGATAAAAGGCCATGTAGCAGGAGTGGAGATCATAGATATTTAGGCCATTTCTTCATGTGACATACTTATGCTTTCAGTCCCAATAATGTATTTACCACTCCCATTTGATGGAATGCACATCCAACTTTATGACCTGGTGGTTCAGATAACACCCAGTTCATGATGGACAATTCAGGTTATTTGGTAACTTAGTGACCCATATTTAAGTATTTAGTTTCTACTAAGGCCCAGTAAAAGGCCAAGAACTGTTTCTCAAAAGGAAAGTAGTCATCCATAGAGGATGGCAGAGATTTTCTGCAATATACTAAGGTCTTGTGCTATGATTCAACAGCAGGGGCCTGTCAAACATTCTAAAATAGTGCCCTATCTGCCATGGCCATATCAAGCACCATTGGACCTTCTGGATCTCCATATGACCCAAGTGGCAAAGCAGTTGGCATGCTAGCTGGACCTATCATAAAGCCCTGTTTTGTTGTGGGCCCTGCTTTAAAAAAAAAATGCATCTGTTCAGCTCACTCGGCAAATGGAGCAAAGTAATGTATCCAAATGAGGAATATGTTGTCTACAAAATTCAAAAATTATACTAGACATCGTGTCTCTTTTTTATTTGTAGGAGGCACCAGATGCAACAACTTAATTCTTTGCTATAGAAGGGTATCTTGATATGCCCTATACCATTAGACCCTGAGGAACTTTATAGAAGTCAATTTTTGTCAGATTTATTTCCAACATTGGGCAAATGTCTTTTCAGTATGTCTGGAGAATTTGCTACTTTATGCTTAGTAGGTCCAATCAGCAAAATGTCAATATAATGAGCAAGAGTGATATCTTGTGGAAGAAAAAGGCGGTCAAGATACCTGTGAACTAACAAGACTTAGAGCTAAAGAGTTGTTATACCTTTTATGGAGACAGTAAATATGTATTGCTAACCTTGTCAGACAAACTTCTGGTGGATCTTATGAACAGACTAGAGGCCCGGTGCACGATATTTACGCACAGGTGCGGTCCCTAGGCCTGACCAGCGATTAAAGCTCGAGCATCTGGTGTGGAAGGGCAGGTCCCAGCTGACCTCTGGGCCCTGGGCAGCATCTGGGTCCCCAAGCCCCCACGCGCCGCCCCCCACCCCCCGCCACCTAAGTCATGGATCCCAAGTCCCCACATGGAGATGCGGTGAATGCAGCCGAATGCCACAGACTGGGGTGCAGCATGGGCCTCCGGGCTACCCAGTGGCACTGCTTGGAAGCCAGGTGGGCAATGTGGTCTTTCCTGGCTGGCCTAGCATACCTGCTCCTGCGCGAACCCACAGGAAGCCTGACTAGCTCCTGTGGTCCCGGTGGCTGCAGCCCAGCTCACCCGGAAGCCCATTGGGGCCAGCAGTGCCTCCACAGCCTCCGCTGTCAGCGCCTCCTGGCTGACGCCCACCATGTTCCATACCACCCCCCTGGTGGTCAGTGCACGTCATAGCAAGCAGTTGAACTCCTGGTGTAGTGGACAATTTGCATATTAGTCTTTTATTATATAGGATATGAGACAAAAGCAGGTACCAGCAGTGTTAATATGCTCAAGAAATGAAATCACATCTGGTACAGCAGCTGCAATTGAAGTCAGCACCTCATTAAGCCTATAGTAATCCATTCCATTCCTCAAGATCTAGCTGTCCTTTGCATAGGCCAGATAGGCAAGTGGAATAGGTATGTGGTGGGAATAATCA
>NW_006287324.1:541971-544215 GCF_000327345.1 Myotis davidii | reverse complement strand
AAATTCCACTTTTCCTTTGGGGATGGAATGTTGCCATCCTAGAAGTGATAACTCTCATTGCATTCAGTAAAGCAGTTCTTACTGTGAGTTCTGGCCTACAGAGAAGAGTGATCACAGACCTCCTCATGCATGTCGCACTCCCCTTACACATTTATTTCTCACAATCATGGTAAAAGTTATGTCTTCCGGTCCCTCCTAGAGTGGAGGAATGGTCTTAAATGACCAATTTACTCTAATATTCCAATGTCCCTAAGCTTTTGAATTCTACCTTAGACCAAAGCATGCCCAGGATTTCCAATTTATTCACTGTGGACCGTATTTTGGGCTATGTTTATAGACAAACAAAACAAATTGTTAGGGCCCCTTTTAAGTCCTCAAACTAGACGTTATCTTAGAATCTCAGCTTAATATATTCAGCCTGGTTCAACTTTATGTTTCTTGATTTTTGCTTATATAAATTAGAAAGTTCAAGTACTTCTGCGGTGTGCATCATTCCACCACATAGCTCACACTTTGTACCTCACCTTTAGTGCTGTGCTGGGATTTGAGTGTAGAAGAAAGAAGGGATAGGTGGGTCCTGAGGAGAGTCATCATTGTCTTGCAAGTCAACTGCCTCAAGGAGGCCTTAGTATCCTCGGGTGAAGCAGGTATATTTCCACAGATGGAGGTGGAGAGGCTGCTTCCACTGGCAAACAAAATCATTGGAATTTAGTGGCTCAATGTCCCCAGCTCCATCAGAGTCTTCTCACATACATAAATTCCAGGATCCCATCCCATCCCCCAAAATAGTCTCTTTTTAAAAGTATGCACTCAGGCGCTAGTTGGTTTGGCTCAGTGACTAGAGCATAGGTCTGCGGACTGAAGGGTCCTAGGTTTGATTTCCATCAAGGGCACAAGCCCAGGTTGTGAGCTTGATCCCCTGTAGGAGGCATGCAGGAGGCAGCCAGTCAATGGTTTTTCTCTCATCATTGATGTTTGCATCTCTCTCTCCCTCTCCCTTCCTCTCTCTGAAATCAATAAAAACATATTTTAAAAAAGTACACACTCAGAGTCTAGGGAATTAATTTATGTTGAGTTTAGCCATTTTCAGGATGACAAAATAGGCTTGCAAATGACCTGTCATAATCATTGCTGATATGATAAAACCTAGTACAAAATAATTAAAAAAGTAAAATAAAAAGGACAGTTATTTACAAATCAGATGAAAATAATCATAAAATTACTTGTGAATGTATAAAAGTCTATTTTATTAATATTATTTTGACAATTTTTATCACAGAACACCAAAATGTTCTTTTTACAAATAAAAGCTAATTAAAAACTATTTAAAGAACTATATGCAACAACAAAACCTAACACTATTAGAAGTATTCAGCAAAGAATTTCAAACAACTGAAAAGGAGAAGTTTCAAAATGCATTCTAATTACAATACTATAATTCTAAGCCTATTTTTAATTTAATAATGTGTTTGTGATGACAGAATATTATCTTTATCTACAAGATATGTTTGCCTTTAGACTAAGCTTAAAATTTGTTTATAGATGAAACAGTGCTTATTAAAATAACTTTACCTTTTCATTAGTAAAGTTGTGCTCAGTATCCACATATGAGAAAATAAAACCTTATTTTCCTAGGTTTCAACATTAGACATTGATCAGGACTTATTTTTTTTTATAATTAACTAGTTGACTCACAGTTTCCCAGTGTGAGTACAGACTGAGTTGACATGAAATTCATCACAGAATGACAAACCCAGACACCAACATTTGGTTGTACCAAGATTACCAAGGGACTTAGTTCTCGCTCATATACTGTTTGGAACTTAGACATGGAAAAGACATCAGGGGGTTCAGCCAAGAGGAGCTACATCAATGGTGAAAAATACAGGTGAGTTGCACACATAAATTACTCGTAAATTAGATGATACTAGGAAGTTTAGTCTTTTAAAAACTGATCAAGAAGATTTATCCAGAGATAATTTTTATTCTAAAATGGTGACCACATTCATTTGTCAAATAGCTAGATCCAAAGTCAAGTACTCCAGCTCATCTCACCTGTAAGAACAAATTATTTTTCTTAAGCAAGTTAGATACCCTTTGCTAGTATTTCAAATCAGAACTCTAAAATTCCAAGCGATTATTTTAATTGCACTCATATATAGAGTTTTAATCGCACTAGGAAAATGTTGTAGATGCATTTTTACTTTGAAAGTTCATGATTTTTCTTTCTAAATCATTCTTAGT
>NW_006287324.1:538996-541906 GCF_000327345.1 Myotis davidii | reverse complement strand
GGATTTACATTGCTATCTTTCTTTTAAATGCAATATTATCAAATACTAAAAACCTCACTTTAATATTACCCAATATCTTTTAAAAACATGCTCTTCTTTCCTTTAATTTGTAGACCATGGGAACATATGTAGTACTTCATTCAGTCTCTATAAATATTTATAATGGAATATGATCGCAGTCCTACATATGAGGAAATTGAAATTGCTTGAAGACAGATATTTGGATTTGATACTTTATATACAGGGCTTAGCAAAAATAGGTTTACAGTTGTGACTACATGAAGCAGAGTTTATTATTTTTTATAATATATTTTATTGATTTTTTACAGAGAGGAAGGGAGAGGGATAGTGTGTTAGAAACATCAATGAGAGAGAATCATCGATCAGCTGCCTCCTGCACACCCTCCACTGGGGGTGTGCCCACAACCAAGGTACATGCCCTTGAGTGGAATTGAACCTGGGGCCCCCCAGTCCACAGGCCTATGCTCTATCCACTGAGCCAAACAGGTTAGGGCCAGAGTTTATTCTTGCATTATTATTTATTGATTGATTTTTGTATGATTTATTATTATTTTTATCAAACTACTTTTACCAATACTTGTATTTTTAATGTGTTTTTTAAACAGGTTAATACTTGTTTTTATAAAATTTTATAATCAGGGAAATAGTATGTCTATGTCTAACTGAGAAAATCTAATTTTGACTCAGATGTGATATGAGCAGTCCTGTCTGGTTATGAGAATAATTACCTCCTGATTTAGACACGATTCCCCTTTAAAGATTTAGACTCAAAGACTCTCCTATAAGTTATTTTAAAGTCCTTTGGAAGATAATTCCCAATGCCTATTTCTAACTTTACCTCCCCAAATACTCTGCCCCTCACATGCATATACATATATTTTACCAGGGAAGATAAAAATCATTATGGGCAGAGGGAAAATCTTGCAGAAATAGCACCAAATTGGATATGTAAAACCTCCTGCAGACAACTGTTTAAAAACTTTAATAAAATATAAGCAACAACTAATTAAAAAGTCAGACAAAAACTGAAAAAGAGGTTACTTTTGAAAAATTACAACTCCAATGGATGAAAATAGTGGATTTGTATCATTCTTGTCTGAGGGAATTCTTGCCTGTGGAAAACCATATCATTACCAGCTTGAGGTGGCAGAAACCAGATTCAGGGCTGAAAGAAAGCAACTGAAAACTTCGTGAAAAGTCCTGGAAATGAGGGAAAAACTGATGTGGTGAGATCCAAAATGTGATTATACACTCCCTCCAAATTCCCGTCTCACAGCTGAAATATGCAGAGGCAGATCCCAGAGACTGGATGAAAAAGTGAGAGGAGACCACAGAGACATCTATCTTTGAAACAGAGATTTGTGAGTTTTCTGCTTTATTAACTAACTTCAAAAATCAATGCACAACAGAAGTTCATAAGAAGCTCTCAGAGGACCAGGATAAAAGAGACAGCAGCTAGAAACCATGAACCTGAGCATAGATATAAGCTGCTGTATATGTGAGAAAAAAGAACTTGAGTTTGAATCCAGGCAAGTCAACTGGTTACCAGAACAAGAAGAAACAATCCTCAGATAAATATAAAAGAATCCATAGTCACTAAAGCGTATTATTTATATGTCCAGTTTTCCATCAAATATCCCTAGACATGTATACAATGAGAAAAATGTGACCTATACCTAGGAACAAATAGCAGTCAATAAAAACTGACCACGAGTAATGGCAAATTTAGGTAGAATTTATCAGGTAAAGTTTTCAATGCAGAAATTATGAATATAGTGTAAAGAAACAAAATTAAAATGGTTTTAATGAGTGAACATACAGGAAAACTATATAAAAATGAAAGTTAAATAAGTAGAAATTTTAAGTGTAAGAATTATAATAATTATAAAATTAATATGATTAAATTATCCTCCCAAAGTCTAGGGTCTTAAGATGGCATTTGCTTTTTAGAATAGAAAAATAAATCTATATTTTTAAACACATACATTTTATGACTTGAAATTAATATTGTTTGTGCTCCCCATTTGTAGAGAGTTAGCTATTCAAGAAATTTATGGGCAATAACAAGCCCTCAGAAAAATATGAATAAATTATATGCATAAAGTTAATGTCCATAAACTATGTCGTTAGTTTGTACAAATGACAACAGGTTTGACTGAATGACATGCAATCTATGGGTGGTCAGAATAAAGACAAATGATTGGTATTTTTCTGCTTTAGTAAATGAAGGTATTACAGCAACAAACACAGTAGGAAGCATCTATGATAAGCTTAAGTAATGTGTTAAGTAACTTATCTATATAATAAAAGGGTAATATGCTAATTAGACCGGGAGACCTTCTGGATGTCCTTCCGGACAAAACCATGGTGGTGGGGCTGAGGCAGAGGCGGTTAGGGGTGATAAGGCCAGGAGGAGAGGGCAGTTGGGGGAGAACAGGCCAGCAGGGGGGTTAGCTGGGGGTGAGCAGGCCGACAGTGGGGAGTAGCTGGTGTTGATCAGGCTGGTGGGAGGGGGCAGTTGGGGGCGAGCAGGCTGGTCAGGGAGGGCGGTTGGGGGCCATGAGACTGGCAGGGGATGGCAGGTGGGGGCAAGCTGGCCGGCAGGCAGAGTGGTTAGGGGTGATCAGGCAGGCAGGCAGGTGAGCAGTTAGGAGCCAGTGATCCTGAATTGCAAAAGGGATGTCTGACTACCAGTTTAGGATCAGGCCTAAACCAGCAGTTGGACATCCCCCAAGGGGTCCCAGATTGGAGAGGGTGTAGGCCGGGCTGAGGGACACCCCCCCCCGATGCATGAATTTTGTGCACCAGGCCACTAGTTATATATAAAACATTAAAAGATTCCCACCATACTGACACTCTGATCTTGGACTTTCAGCCCCTGAATTTTGA
>NW_006287324.1:536556-538958 GCF_000327345.1 Myotis davidii | reverse complement strand
TAAGCCAAAATAATAAGTACATAGATAGATAAAGAAAGAAAGAAAGAAAGAAAGAAAGAAAGAAAGAAAGAAAGAAAGAAAGAAAGAAAGAAAGAAACAAATAGTTCTGCCATCAAGAATGGGTAAATTTATGACTTACCCATACAACAAAGCTGTGTGTAGCTACTATGTGCCAAGGACTGGAAAATGTAAGCAAATTAATAAAAGGTATGTTTTCAATAAAGCAAAAGCTGAAAAAGAGAGCAGAAAGAAGGGACTGAGGAGAGCAGTTGTTCATCCAAAATTAGAGAATAAATGAATTAAGTTTTCTGAAATAAAGGGGGTTTTGCCTCTTAGCTGTTTTCTAAGAGTTTTGAAGGCTAATCTTGCTTTCTTCTGCAGCTGCTTCCAAACACTTTCAGAAAAATTCTCTCACAGATTGTGCTCTTATTTTAATTACTAGAGGCTCAGTACACAAAATTTGTGCATGGGGGTTGTCCCTCGGCCCAGCCTGAACCCTCTCCAATCTGGGACCCCTTAGAGGACGTCTGACTGCCATTTTAGGCCCAATCCCACCGACCCTAAACCAGCAGTTGGGCATCCCTCTCACAATCCAGGACTGCTGGCTCCTAACCACTTGCCCGCCTGCCTACCTGATTGCACCTAACTGACTCTGCCTGCCAGCCTGATCGCCCCCTAACTGCTCCCCTGTTGGCCTGATTGATGCCTAACTGCTCCCCTGCCAGCCCGATCGCCCCCAACTGCCCTCCCCTGCCAGCTTGATTGCCCCCAACTGTCCTTCCCTGCTGGCCTGATTGCCCTCAGCTGCCCTCTCCTGCCCTCTCCATCTTGTGGCAGCCATCTTGAGGTGGCCATCTTGTGATGACATGAGGGCAGCCATCTTGTGGTAGTCATCTTGTGATGACATCGTGTAAGGGTATGATGTCACCGAGGCTTTTATTATATAGGATAACACAGTGGGCTGATGCATAAAGGGTTTTTCTCAAGGGTGTGGCCAACCCTCTATTTTCTTAGAGCAGATAAATAAAGCCCTGTGTTTTCATTTCTTATTTAGCCTTTTTCTACAGCTTAACAAAGTTCATTTTGGGGGAGAAAGAACTGCTCAATGCTAGCTTTGAGAATCCATAGGTGTAGACTGTAAATCTACAAATTTTCTGTTTAAAGAGAGCACTTAAAGGAGGGGAGGAACCTCAGAAGCAGAAGATTCACATTCCATCAACCCCCACCCTTGCCTGTGCACCCCTTCTCAGAAGAAACTGTGCTTCACATTTCCTTCCCCTGATTTCTTTATTCTGCTTTCCCTCTTTATCCTTATCCTATATAATAAAAGCCCAGGAACTGAACCACGGAACAACCAGAATGACCATTCAATCAGGTGCTCAACGCAGAAGCTGCCCCACAGTGGGAGCAGCCACTCAGAGGGTGGGTCCATAGCCACCGGGCTGACCGGGATGAGCGGCTGAAGACTTTGAGGGCCCAAGGACCAGAACAACAACCGGCAGAACAGTGGGCCTGTCCCTAGGATGTACCACACACCACTCATACATCTCTGAAGCTAACAGGAGCAAAACCACGGGTACACCATACTCAGGAGAAAAGAACACCACCTGAGGAGGACTCAAGCTCCTCAGCTCCTGTCTCATGAGTTTTACTTTTGTGGCGACAGGTGAACCAAACTTGATTGTGGGTCATTTTCATGCTTTCAAAACTATGACCCACAGTGGAAAACATTAAGTTAATATAAAATACTTCAGTTACTAAAATACTTTGGAAAAAAACTTTAATAACAATAAAAAGAAATACATTTCTCACATTTTAAAAAAATATAGAAATAAAAGCTTGGTGAGAAAAAAAAAAGGATTATGTATTTCCTTCTTGAAATGTTTTCTTCCCATTATATCTATTACCAGAATTTCAACTTTTTCTCTTACTTATTTGGTTATTTGTATCTCATTTTTTAAAGGAGTTTCCACTTTGACCAATCCTTTCTAATGTTTCTGGGGTGTGTGTGTGTGTGTGTGTGTGTGTGTGTGTGTGTTTTTCTTTTGGGTGTTAACTCTAGGTTCTCTTCTTTTTTTATTTTGTATTATCTACTGCAAAATTCCATTCATTCCTATGATATATCTCATATACATGATGATTCTAAAATCTCTTTTCATTCCAAAATTTCTATTGACTTTTCTATATTACTTCTCCTTAGACATCTATTTGGTATCCCATAGACATTATAAACACACTAGAGGCCCAGTGCACACAAAATGCATGCACTCTAGGGTCCCTAGGCCTAGCCTGGCCTCTGTCACATGGCCTCTGCTGCCCTGCATGCTATGTGAAGCTTCCCCCCCACACACACTCTGCGATGCTCACGGCCCCTCGACTGCTCTGCGAGGCTCCCCCCCCCC
>NW_006287324.1:534864-535531 GCF_000327345.1 Myotis davidii | reverse complement strand
TGACAATTAATTTGCCTTTATTCCCATGCTGTATATTTCCATTTGGCTTGGTCAACATGTGTTTCAACTTGTGTCAAGCGTTCTTTACTGTTCTGCAAAAGGCTTAAAAACTAAAAACTACAGTTCTCATACTTCCTGCTGCTACGTTTTTGGATATGTCTTGGGTTGCTCCAGTTAGATGTACCTGTACAGGGACTTAAATTCAGACTGATAACGTGGGAAGATGAATGCTAGGCTGTGAGGCACCCATGGTGCGCATGGTTAGCAGTACAACTGGATCTGGAACCATACCTGCATTTCAGGTGAGGTGGTATAATCCTTGAGGCAGTGGCTGATGCAGCAGCTCATTCTCCCTCACTCCCTGCCTATGCTCTCTTTCTAACTCTTTGAGCTGCAGGGT
Source organism: Myotis davidii (assembly GCF_000327345.1). Lineage (NCBI taxonomy): Eukaryota > Metazoa > Chordata > Mammalia > Chiroptera > Vespertilionidae > Myotis > Myotis davidii. The sequence continues at coordinate 535,131 of NW_006287324.1, read as the reverse complement.
TGAATAATTTATTACCATCTTTTCTTATTTTGTGAGATAGGGCTATAGAGCTATGAACTTCTCTCTCAAGACTGCTTTCACTGTGTCCTACAGATTTTGGATTGTGTTTCGTTGTTATTTGTTGCCATGATGCTTTTTATTTCTTCTTTGATCTATCTTGTAGCCTAATCATTATTTAATAGCATGCTATTTAGCCTCTAGGTGTTTGATTTTTTTCATTGTATTTATTGTAGTTGATTTCTACTTTTATGCCCTTGTGATCTGAGC
>NW_006287324.1:532726-534708 GCF_000327345.1 Myotis davidii | reverse complement strand
TGACAATTAATTTGCCTTTATTCCCATGCTGTATATTTCCATTTGGCTTGGTCAACATGTGTTTCAACTTGTGTCAAGCGTTCTTTACTGTTCTGCAAAAGGCTTAAAAACTAAAAACTACAGTTCTCATACTTCCTGCTGCTACGTTTTTGGATATGTCTTGGGTTGCTCCAGTTAGATGTACCTGTACAGGGACTTAAATTCAGACTGATAACGTGGGAAGATGAATGCTAGGCTGTGAGGCACCCATGGTGCGCATGGTTAGCAGTACAACTGGATCTGGAACCATACCTGCATTTCAGGTGAGGTGGTATAATCCTTGAGGCAGTGGCTGACGCAGCAGCTCATTCTCCCTCACTCCCTGCCTGTGGTAGATGTAGCAGCTCAATTACCAAGGCAGTTTGGGATTACTTTTCTAATAGTAAGTTCTGGAGTCTCAGTCCAGAGGCCTGCACTTTACCCATTTCAACAATTTCACAAGCACCCATTTTATATGTTAAATGTCTTTCCGCTTAAATAGCTAAGTAGTCTGTGTTATCCATCTCATATCAAATGTTCCCATCCTGTTTATTTCATAACAAACTCAATAAATAGTTGTTAACTGATGCACAAATATATATATCAAAGACATTATTTTTCTATTTTGAACCATTTCTTTACATGTTTTTGATATTCAATAAAGTTAGAAAAATATGAGAATAAATGTGATAGTTATACTTAAGGATAGCCAGAATAATTATTCTCTTCATATACAGAAAATCCATAGACTTATTCTAAGGGGGATTATTAGGAGCTATGTTTTCATAAAGCTACTGATAGTAAATTGGTTATTTTACAAACAAATCTTAATATTTCTGCAAGAACTCATTTCTGTTCAAAGTTTAAATGCTATATTTTCTGTTGCATATACATTGGAACATTTTAAATATTTGAATTATAATGTTATTTAGTTTATTAGCTTTTGAAATTAAGCAATTTGTTATCTATACCATTTTTACTTGTTAATCTAAATATCTAAATCTATGAAAGATGGCAAACAAACTTCAATCAAGACGGGCATTAAATTAGTATTGGGCAAAGGGAATAATGTTAGATATCACAGACAATGAACCTATGGAAGAAAAGTGTTTACAAAAACCCCACAGATAGCATTATTTCATTTAAGCTCCACTCCAATCCAATCTTGTGTTTTTTCTCAGACTAAGCAACAGCTGCTCAATCACAAGGCTGTGTAACCACAGGCATTGACCTTCAATCTCCTTAAGATTAAGTATAAAAAGAATATTTGAGCAATAAACTAAGCTACTCAGGGAAACTGAGATAACATTAATTAAAAGGATTGAAATAGAGCAAGTTTTATTTGATGGGAAGTTTGGGCAGAAGATCAGTTTCTGTGAGAGAGAGATAATTGAAGAAAACTGAACCAATGATTGGAAACTACTAGGTCTTAGAAGAGTATCAATTTCAGTGGACCTGATAGGAATTATTTTTCATTTTAACTCTGAACACAAACTTTGGCTAGAAAGAAACTTTTCAAATGTGACACAACTGGAAAAATGTCCAATGTTTAATATTTGTTTCTAATTCCACAGGTATACAATGTCACTCATGTCCCTTGCAAATGCTTCACTGCTCCAACTTTTAAAAAATTGTTTGAAGTATTACATATGTCTCCTTCCTCCCAACCCCCCGAATGACAGCCCCCTGTCACTCCCTCCCCCCAGGACAACCTCCACCACCCCAGTGTGTGTGTCCATTGGTTATGCTAATATGCATGCATACAAGTCCATTGGTTGATCTTTTACACCCTTCCCTCCTGCCCCCCCAACCCTTCCTGGCCTTCCCACTGCAGTTTGACAATCTGATTGAGGCAGCTCTGCCTCTGTATCTATTATTGTTCAAAAGTTTATAATGGTCTCTATTATCCATGGATGAGTGAGATCATGTGGTATTTTTCCTTCATTGACTGGCTTTTTTCTATT
>NW_006287324.1:526952-532606 GCF_000327345.1 Myotis davidii | reverse complement strand
TTCTGCTGTTCTAATCTTTATTATTTCCTCTCTTCTACTTACTCTGGGCTTCTCTTGTTGTTCTCTTTCTAATTTCTTTAAGCTTTGGGTAAAATAGTTTATTATTAATTTTTCTTGTTTTTTGAGGTAGGCCTATGAACTTCCTCTTAGGACTGCTTTTAATGTGTCCCAGAGATTTGGGGTTGTTGTGTGTTCATTTTCATTTGTTTCCAGGAAGTTTTTTTATTTCTTTTCTATTTCATTGTTAACCCCTTCATTGTTTAATAACATGCTATTTAGCCTCCATGTGTTTGAATGTTTTTGAGTATTTCCTGTAGTTGATATCTAATTTTATGCCCTTGTGATCTGAGAAGATGCTTGACATGTTTTTAATATTCTTTATTTTGAAGAGACAAGCATTGTCCTAACATGTGGTCTATCTTTAAAAATGACCTATGTGCACCTAGAAAGAATATATATTCTGTGGCCTTGGGTGAAATGTTCTGAAGATGTCAATTAATTCCAATTGATTTAGTGAGTCATTTAGGATTGATATTTCTTTGCTAATTTTTTGTTTAGAGGATTTATCCAGTGTCGTTAGTGGGATATTAAAGTCTCTTACTATGGCTGTATTGCTGTCAATCTCTCCCTTGATATCCTCCAGAAATTTTTTTTTTAATATTTTTGGATGTTCCTATGTTGGGTGCATAGATGTTTACCAGAGTTATATCTTCTTGTTGAATATCTCCCTTTAGTTTTATGAAGTAGCCTTCCTTATTTCTTCTTATGGCCTTCACTTGAAGTCTAATTTGTCAGATATAAGGATTGCTACTCCAGCTTTTTTTTTTTTCATTTCCATTCACCTGAAAAACATGTTTCTAACCCTTCACCATCAGTCTGTGTGAGTCCTTTGTTCTGAGGTGGGTTTCCTGTAGGTAGCAGATATACGGGTCATATTTTCTTATCCACTCAGCTATTCTATGTCTTTTGATTGGGGCATTTAATCCATTTACATTTGAAGTTATTATTGATAGGTACATGTTTGTCACCATTTTCATTCTTTATGCTGTGTTCCTTCTTCCTTTCCTATTTCTGTCTTTACAGCACTCCCTTTAGCATTTCTTGGATTACTAGTTTGGTGGTAATAAGTTCCCTTAGTACTTTTTTTCTGTGAAGCTCCTGATTTCAACCTCAACTTGATTGATAGCCTTGCTGTGTACAGTATTCTTGTAATATGCATGCATACAAGTCCATTGGTTGATCTTTTAACGCATCCGCCACCCCCACCCCCACATGCTTTCTGTCTGATATTGGACTGTTCAGTGTTTCATATTCTCTGGATCTGTTTTAGTTTATGTTGTTCATTATATCCCACATATGAGTGAGATCATGTGATATTTATCTTTCTCCAACTTGTTTATTTCACTTAGCATAATGCTCTCCAGCTCCATCCACACTGTTGTAAATGGTAAAATTTCCTTCTTTTACTGGCAGTGTAGTATTCCACTGTGCAGGTGTATCACAGTTTTTTAATCCATGCATCTGCTGATGCACACTTAGGCTGTTTCCAAATCTTAGCTACTTCCGGTACCCCTATTATGCAAATGTTGTTTCATTTCTTTCGTGTTGTTCCAAATTTCCTTTAGGCTCTAACTCCTGTTTTTTATGTTATTTTTTTTTTCAGTTGCTGTTCTGCTTGGGTATCTGTATGTCCTCTTTCAAAAAGCGTCTATTTAGGTACTTTGCCAATTTTTTTGATTGGAACATTTATCATCCTTTTATTGTGATGCTTTCTATTGTGTTCTTTATTGCAGCAATGTCATTTTTTTTTCCTCTTGGTTCTTACACATATTGTTGAATTTGTCTTTTGTTCTTTTCAGCATCCTTATAACAAAGGCTCTGAATTCTTTCTCTGGCATATTGCTTGTCTCCATTTTGTTTACTTCCTTTTCTAGTGATGCCTCGTTTTCTTTTGTATGTGGGCTGTTTCTTTGTCTCCCCATGATTGTTATTCTCAGAGTGTCTGGTTATGTAGATCTTTCTCTCGTTCTCCCATGTAGTGGGCATTCTTGTTGTTTTGTTGATGGTTTCTTTTGCTGTGCAGATGCTTTTTATTGTGATGTAGTCCCATTTGCTTATTTCCTCCTTAATCTCCATTGCCCTAGGAGCTATGTCAGTAAAGATATCACTGTGCCAATTCCAGGTGGATGTTATTCGATTCAGCTATTACTTCTATGTGCTCTGTGAGAAGGTGCAGGGCCCATCCATGTATTCAGCACCACTTTGTCTCCCCCTGGACAAACTTTTTAGGCACCTGTGGCCGGGGAGGCTGGAGTCTCAGTGTTTGTGGGTTCACTGATGAGACAGCTGGTCCCTTAGGTGATATGGTTATGGGTTCCTAGGAGGTATCCGAGATCTCCCCAGTTGAAGGTAAGGCTGGGCTTCTGATTATAGCTGCTCTCACTTCAAGATGGTGCAGTCTCTGTGGCAGATCTGGCCACTCTAGGAGAGATTTCAACAGTAGTATAGGCTGCTCAGCCAGGGAGCCTGGTTCGCCAGTCCCCGATTGTCCTGTGGTATATAGCTGGTCCTCACTCACAAATACAGACACTTCCCACACGTCCATGCACTCTCCTTTGGCTCTCTCATTCACACACTATCTTGTATCCTGCTGTCCCATTGGCCGCCGTCTTCCACACCCTGATGTCAGCCTTTTGATCACCATTTGAGGCAAATCTTCTCAGAGTTTACCAGGGTAATGTTACTCTTCCCCACCCCACCCCCCACACACGCACTTTTTTTTTAATTTCCAAGATACTTCATTGTTAAAACAGGTCACAACAGTAAGTGGGCCAGTTCTTCCAATGCACAAGCTACAAATGCTTGCCTGGCAGATGAGGGGGTATTCTGCAGTAGCATGTTTAAGAATTGAATAAAAATGAATATAAAACAAAAATTCAAATAGTTTCCATAGGAACACATAAGTGTGACCCCATCACCTAGGCCTTCCACCTTGTTCCATCTGTGCCAACCCCACTTACACAGACATTTCAAACTAGCAATCATTAAGTTAATGGTATCCCCAAATCCCTTAAGTCAAGCTACACTCGAATAACCATTACAAGAATGGCTTCTACGTTAATGTGAGCTGACACGCAGGCTGCCAGGAGGCACTCCATCCTACTCTCCCAGGCACAAGACACAGGCAGGGCACCAGCGTCCTCCTCTTACTCAGGTGGGAAGTCTTGGTTCTGGACTTGCTGCATTAGTTGCCATGTCGGCCCTGACATCACATAGTAGATAGCCTCTAAAATTCATTAAAAGTAGAAGCAGCAGCCATGGTGTAAGCACCCATGTTTTCAAAGAGCATCCAGTCTCCCACAGACAAGCCGCAGTGCTCAAAGATGTGATTGAGGCCATCACAGATGGGTCCCCAGATGCTGGATGAATAATACCTCTCATCTGGTTTGGGCCTCTTCTGCAGAAGGGGCTTCATGTGCATATGATCATTGAGGATACAATTACATGATCCATGTACTCCATCATTCTCATAATACATAAAGGTTTTCTCGCTCAACTCATCTTCATCATCAGAGCCTGTTTGTTCTTTAAGACCAGTTTTTGGCAATGATATTAATTGCATGCATGAAAGCTGATGCAACATAGTATCTGCCTGGCTCAGCTATAAGTGTCACCCCCGAGTCTGATGGAAAATACTTGTCCAGCGCTGGGTTGATTACACTGGTGATCTCCTCAAACTTAAGCTTTGCATCCTCAGATCCAGTAAAGCCATCACCAATATTTAGCAGATACATGTTGAAACAAACCTCAGCCCTCATATCAAAGGCACAGTGCGCATCAGAGATGGCCTGCATAAAAGTCTCAGGGTTGGTACAGCCACTGCCCATGTGGAAGCTGACACTGATGACATCAGTGTTTAGCACCTTGGCTGGTTCCAAAAGAAGCCTGCTGGTCTTGAGTATGGCACCAAATTTAACACTGAGATTACAAACCACTTTGGAGTCATCAGTGGCAATCCACAAAACCAGCTTTGCCTTTAGATGTGCCCTGGCAGCTTTTTTTCAGCTTGACTTTGCTATAGAAAGTCATTATCTGGACTCTGTTATTGGCAGCATATTTAATCTGAGACACTTGTTTACAAGGGTTTGCATAGGTGATCCTCTCTGGAGATATCCCAAGATTCTGCACCAACTGTATTTCAGTCTTGCTGGCAGAGTCCAATCCCATCCCGATGGCAGCTAGAGTCTTCACTATGGCCCTGCTGTCATTACATTTGACTGCATAATGGGGTGACCTGAGGAAGAGCTTTTATCCATCTCAGATGTTTCTTTGGAATGTCTCCCATGTCCACAACATAGAAGGCAACCTTATCATCGGAAGAAGAGAATTCATTAATTTTTTGGTCCAGAATGTACTTGGCAGTAAAGCCCTCAACGAGAAAATGGCAGCCAAACTCTTCACTACTAACGTTGTTTGTGTTCATGGTTTCTGGATGTTCCAAAGTGCAACACAAATGAAAATGAAGAGATGGGACTTAGGAAATTCCTGCCAACTGCTCACAAACGCAGCTCTCCAGGAATTCCCAGTCCAGGGAAGATGGGTCCTCTCAGAGCAGCAGTGGAAATGTCCCTGGAGTGCAGAACGCCTCACGCCGATCCCATGGAGCCACTGTGTAGAGCACACAGAACCGCGGTCCCTTCAGCCGCCTAGGGCCCAAGTGGCACCAGATTGCTAGCAGAGGGGAGGCATGGAGGCTAGGGACTGACCTCTTCTCCTTTTTATTAATGCTGTTCTCTTTGGAAGAAGTCACTCCAATTCCTTAGAGGCAGAGGACATATAAATTATTTTAAATTATTTTACATGAAACATTTATCTTTTCCTCTTCTTATTTGTTATTTCAATTATTTAATTTATATCATATACATTCATGGGTATTTATTTCACACTTTAGGTTATAAGTCAATACTTAGTTATTTTAATGCTCAAATATCCTTAGCCACTGTAAGCTCATTCAGTTGACCCTATATTCCTTTGACATAAATTGATGGTTGTAATTAGTTTTGAGCTCTTTCTTATTGTTTGGCCCTAAGGATATTTCCCTGACCCAGCCCTGAATACCATTCTCCAAGGAGCCCTGATTCCTTTTATTGGAGAATGGCATTAGAAACCTAAATCTTGGCTTTGAGGTGTTACTATATCATTTAATAGATGAATAAAAATCAAGGCTCACCAGATATTTAAGTAAATCTTAAAATATGAAAGAAAATAATCAAGATAAATAGCCAGCAAAAGTGATACTCAAGAAAATAGTGATAACATAGGGAAATAGGAAAACTGGCAAAAAAAAAAAAGAAGCATCCTCAAAACAGAATATCCAAAATATGAGAACAGCATGCTACATGAAAAACTAAATTATTTGCATATAAAAGAGCTCATGAAAATAAAAGTTGATGACTTCAGTTTTTTAAAAAAATTAAAATTATTAAAGACATTGAAAATAAGGTCAGCTGAGCTGAGTGGAAGCAGAGCCAGCTCAAAGCATTTTAAAGCAAATGCCTCGTTAAGAAACATGAAATGCAGTATTGACTAGTGTAAAGGCGGAGGCACTGAAAAGCGCTGCAGCATTGGGAAATGTAGCTCTCATTTAGTCTCCA
>NW_006287324.1:524922-526403 GCF_000327345.1 Myotis davidii | reverse complement strand
CAAAACATGTTTCCTGTTCCATGTGAAATATTGGCTACAGATTCTCAGATGTTGTCATTGCTGTATTAATAGTGATCATTATTTTCCATTACATTATAATATTTAAATTTAGGGCCTGGGATTGTTGACACTGATTCAAGAGCAGCAGTGACTTCTGCAGCTACATGTGCTGAGGCCAGAGTGAGGCAACAAAAAGTGTCCAGGTGCCACTGGTATGGATGCCCTAAGGGGCTGCTGCTACCTGCTACTTTGTGCCTTTTCTCTACTGCCTGGCTCAAGCTCTACTGTAACTATATTCACCTTGGTTGTATTGATACAACTATAATTAGCCTAGTTGTTAATAACAAGAAAGAAGCAAAGGGAAGGCCAAATATTATAGGCATGTCATTTGGGAAGCTTCACCAAGAAGCTGCAGCTTTACACTCTCTGGGGGTCTAACAAAGGGCAGGTAGACACATGTCTAGTGAAGTTGGAGTGACTCAGAAGGTACTTGTCTGTCAGTCACATCTGGGAACAGGTCATTGTCCAGAATGGGCATGACCACTGCAAGGGCACTAGATTTGGGATATTTAATCCCCTAAACAAAGAAGATTGTTAAAATGACAATGAGGTACCAGCTTATACCTGCCAGAATTTCAATAATCAATAAATCAATAAACAACAAGTGCTGGCGAGGTTGTGAAGAAAAGAGAACCTTACTACCATGCTGCTGAGAATGCAGACTGGTGCAGCTACTATGGAAAACGTGTGGAGTTTCCTCAAAATATTAAAAATGGAACTGCATTTTGACCCAGTGATCCCACTTGTAGAAATATACCCTAAGAAGCCAGAAACACCAATCAGAACATATTCACCACTATGTTCATGGCAGCACAATTTACAATAGCTAAGATCTAGAAAAAGTCCAAGTGCCCATCAGTAGATGAAAGGATAAAAAAAGTTGTGGTACATTTACACACTGGAATACTATGTAGCAGTAAAAATTAAGGATCTTTTACCTTTTGAGACAGCATGGAGGGACCTTGAGAGTATTATGCTAAGCAAAATAATCCAGTTGGAGATAGATAAGTATCACATAATCTCACTTATATGTGGAATCTATTGAACAAAATAAACTGATAAACAAAATAGATCCAGAGACACAGAAGCATAGAACAACCTGAGGAATATCAGAGGGAATGTGGGGGAGGATGTCTGGGTGGGAAGAGATCAACCGAAGAAGAATTTGTATGCATATGTGTATAACCCATGGACACAGACATCAGGGTAATGAAGGCCAGGATTGGGGGTTGGGGCAGGCATATTGTTAAATGCTCAGTGATTATTTGTGGAATGTATAAATGAATGATCAAACAATGTCTACAAAACGTGCCTATATAGTATATATTCTCAATATGGAAAAAGATTTTATGGCCTTTGTCCTGCTTTTATTGTTTACAAACACTGCCACATTTCAGGTCACTTAAAGATGATCCCTTTGA
>NW_006287324.1:512787-524595 GCF_000327345.1 Myotis davidii | reverse complement strand
CAGTAGGGGCATGCAAAAGATGGCCAATCAATGTTTCTCTCTGATCATGTTTTCTATTTCTCTCTCCCTCTTCCTTCCTATCTCTCCAAAATCATTAAAAAACATTTAAAAATTAAAAAGGAGGGAGGGGGGTAAGAGATCAACCAAAGAACTTGTATGCATACATATAAGCATAACCAATGGACATAAGACACTGGGGGGTAGGGGAAGCCAGGGGATTGTCAAAGGCGGGGGAAAAAAAAGACACATATGTAATACCCTTTGTAATACTTTAAGCAATTAAAACAAACAAACAAAAAAACACCACCACCAACAACAACAAAAAGACTAGAAAACGCTAAGGCTGGCATAAAGTAACCCGGCAATGCTCACAGGCATTTTCACAAGAGACCCAGGGCCTTCAGCTCTGGCTCTTAACTTTCCGTTTAACCCCTAGAGTGCCGGGGACGGCGATCGCGCTCCTCCTGTCTTTCACCAAAAGTGCTGGGAGAGCTATCAAAGCTTCGAAATGGCGTCCAGTTCTAAGTCTGCTTTTATTAGTGATGATGATATTGCTAAATATGTCAATGTAGTAAAGGTTTCCTTAAGTAAAAAAAAAAAAGTACAAATTGGTAGTTACAGAATAGTCATGGGGATGTAAAATACAGCATAGGGAGTATAGTCAATAATATAGTAATAATTATGTGTGGTGTCAAGTAGCTACTGGAAATATTGGAGGGATTATTTTGTAAATTATGTAAATTTCTAATCACCAGGTTGTACATCTGAAACTAATATAATATTATACATCAATTGTAATTGAAAAGTAAAAAAATAAACATTTTAAATATGAAAAACAGATGATCCCTTTGACTTGAAGTTTAGTTGACATTTGAGTTGTGGTATATTTTTAGATGTGAGAGCAGTGGCTTGGAGCTCAAAAGCAGACTTTGTTGTGCGGTCGCCAGGAAACATCATTACTGATGCAGAAAGAGGCAGGCATGTGAGAAGATTGGAACACACTCCAGAATGAGTTTTTTAATTTGGATATCTTGGAAATGAGACCTTCAGTGATAATTCCAGTCACTGAATGGAGCAGAGCCCATGAAATATAGTTAGCACACTGAATTGAGTTTTCAAAGCTAGCAATAAAAGTGCAATATTTTCTTGTGTAGACTGTTTCTGTTGATCTCCTTGGGTCTGATATTACACTGAAATTTTTATTTGAGCAGATGAATGCACACAGAATGAGTACTTTTTTCTTCTCAATGAATTTGTTCTCTTTACCCCAAATGAGCTGACTCTCTCAGTAACAAACAAAACAGGACAACTGTCTACCTGCTCCCCCACCATCACAACCTACACAGATGAGCAAGGTCACTGCAGTGAGAACTTGGGTACCTATTAGAGAGAGAACTGAAGCGGGAAGCCACACTGTCAAGCCAGCCTAGTAGTGGTGCTCAGTTCATCAGTGCCCTCGCCATTTCATGACTACATACAGCATAGGGAGGGGCAAAGGGAGCAAAGGCAGCAAAGGGAGCAAAGGGAGCAAAGGCAGCAAAGGTAAAGGGACTGCACATTTACAACAGCTAAGATCTGGAAATGCTCAGGGAGAATCTCTCACATTGTTTTCATAGGATAGAATCCCCAGCAGAACAGGCAGGAGTTTCTTCGTCAATTCTTTCCCCAAATGCAGAACTGTTTGTGAGAGTTTCTATTGCACAACTTGGCACAACTTAGGCACAGAGACTAGCTTTTCCTGCCATTAATTGCTTTCAGCCTTGGCATCCCTGCCTGTGTGGAGAGTAAAGCACAGTGGGCACTTCCTCGGAGCTGACTTGCTGCTTCTCTCCCTGCATCACAAGCCTCCAAAGCCGCGTCTCCTTGCTGGGCTCGAATCTGACTTTAATAGCTCATTCTGACTGAGCACATGTGTTTCCTTATTTTTTCTATTATTCCTCTGATTTCAAACAAACTGGAGAAAAATAGGACCCAGGAACTATATACTAGTAAATATAAGAACATCAAAATAGTGGTTGATTCTCTTCCCCCTAAATCAAGGAAATATTAAAGTTTGAGAATGAGAAATACCATTATTTTAAAAGTGTGTTATTACAAGACTATTGACTATATTCCTTATGGTGTATTTTATATTCCCATGACTATCTTGTAACAACCAATTTGTACTTCTTAATCCCTTCACCTTTTTCACCCCAACCTACAGCCCCCTCCCATGTGGCAAACAGTTTTCTGTATCTTTGAATCTGTTTCTGTTTTGTTTGTCAATTATTTTATTCTTTAGATTGCACGTATAAGTGAAATTATATGTATCTGGCTTTCTCTGACTGACATTTAAGGTAGCACAATACCCTCTAAGTCCATCCATGCTGTGGCAAATGCTAGAATTTCATTTGTTTTTATGGCTGAGTAATAACTATGGATGATGCCAGGTGAGTACAAGACTTATTGAGGGGATTAGTTTGTAAATTATATAAATGTTTTATTACTATGTTGTACATCTGAAACTAATATAAAATAGTATTGAATGTCAACAGTTATTGAAAAATTTTAAAAATTAAAAAGAATAAAATACAAAAAAATGATTGATAGACAAATATAAGTGTGTTCATTATAAAGCAATCTTAAGGTTACTAATAGGTATTAAATAAAGACGGGATCAAGTATTAACAGAAATTATATAAAGAGGGTCAGGTAGGTGGAAGACCTGGGATTAATCAGGTTTCTTCAGCATAGGACTTCATAAAACCTTAGTAATAGTATGTCTCCCTAAGACAGGCTCTAGTTGGAATTGTTTTCCAAACCAACTTCACCATTAAATACGATTGATTTCTAAGAGCATTTTGCAGTTCCTATAACACAATTTGGCCAGTTTTGTTGCAGAGAATACAACTTAGACAAATTCTGTATTGATTAGCATAGTATCTAATTTAATAGCCACCTAGACCCTACTATTTCCTTTCTTTGTACTATATAAATTAACATTAAATAATCTTTCAGTTAGGAAGCTTGTAATTAAAGATCCCATATACGGGACTGCTAGAAAGGAGGTAAAACCAGAATGGCAGAGATAACACAATGGCAGAAAAGTGAACTGTAAAGTCTTTTACTTCCTCTTCCCAAAGTATGAAAGGGGTTCCTGTTGCATTAGATTAACCCTGTATTTGTCTTACCAAGACATACTGAGTGTGCACCTGAAACTAACATAAAAAAAAATCTTGAATATTAACTGTAGTTGAAAAAGTAAACCAAAGCATAACAAATTTAATGAAGAATCCTGCTAGAGTAGCAGTTGCAATTGAAAGTAGAGAAAAAGAAACAATCAGGATTAAAGAGACTAATATAAAGGAAACATTAGTCTTTATACTCAGGTCAAAATGTATGGATGGACATATGGAAAAAAAGCAAACCAATACATCGATTTAAATCATGAAAGCTTCCATTTGTTAAATGTTATTTCATATTATACCTATAAATAAATGCTTATTAAATAGCCTACAGGCCCATAACATAAATATGTTATTTTAATAATTTTACCCAAATGGGATACATGGCATGTCTAACACTCTTGAGAGGAAATAAAATCTGAAAATAGATATAATAATCCACAGCACAATGAAAAGAAACATATTTTAAAGTGTCTAACAATTCATGAACTTGAATGAATATAGTAATTTATTCATATTTCTTTACTTAAGAATATTGTACCTTGCCCTAACAGGTTTGGCTCAGTGGATAGAGCGTCGGCCTGCAGATTGAAAGGACCCAGATTTGATTCTAGTCAAGGGCATGTACCTTGGTTGCAGGCACATCTCCAGTAGGAGGTGTGCAGGAGCCAGCTGATCGATGATTCTCTCTCATTGATGTTTCTAACTCTCTATCCTTCTCCCTTCCTCTCTGTAAAAAATCAATAAGATATATTTTTTAAAAAAGAAAAGAATATTGTGCCTTATTTTTCACGTTGTGGACCCACTGGAATTTGCAAAAAGTATATAAATTCTTATTTTTTATTAGATTAGTTAATTATTATTGATATCTAGCTGGCTTAAAAAAGGACTCTACTAAAAACTTTTAAAACTAATAAATAAATTCAGTAAAGTTTTAGAGTTCAAAGTCATTATGTAAAGACCAGTTGAGTATCTATGCAGTAACAACAAAGCATCAGGAAGTGAATTTTTTTAAAAATACCATTTATAATTCCATCAAAAATAGTAAAACACCTAGGAATAAATTTAATCAAAGAGGTGAAAGGTCTATATACTTAAATCTATAAAACATAGAAGAAAGAAATTTAAGAAGACACAAATATATAGAAAGATATTTTGTGCTCATAGATTGAAGGGATCAATACTGTTAAAATGCTAATAATTCCCAAAGCAGTCTAAACATTCAGTGCAATTCCTATCAGCATCCCAATGACATTTTTTACATAAATGTAAAAAACAATCTTAAAATTTATATGCAACCACAAAAGACCTAGAATAGCCAAAGCCATTTTGAGAAAGAAGAACAAATCTAAAAGCTTTACATACCCTGATTTCAAATTTTATTACAAAGTTATAATAATCAATATAGTATGGCATTGTTATAAAAACAGACACATAAACCAATGCAACAGCATAAACAGCCCAAAACTAAACCCATGCATATATGGTTAATTAATTTATAACAAATGAACCAACTATATACAATGAGGAAAGGATAGTCTCTTAAAAATGGTGCTGGGGAAATTGAATATCCACATGCAACATAATGAAAGTAGACTACTGTCTTACACCACACACAAAAATTAATTAAAGACTTGAAAATAAGACCTGGCACCTTAAAATCCTTGAAAAAAAAAAAAGATAGGGATAAACTCTGACGTCAGTCTTGGCAATGATATTTTTAGATTTGACGTCAAAAGCAAAGGTAACACAACATAAATAAACAACTTGGGCTACATCAAAATAAAAGGCACATCACAGGAAACATCAACAAAATGAAAAGGCAACCTATAAAATGGTAGAAAATTTTGTAAATAATACATGCGATAGTGGTTAATATCCAAAATATATAAAGAACTCATACAACTCAAGAGCAAAAACAAGCAATAAACAAACAAATGACCCAATTTAAAAAATGGACAGAGGATCTGATCACACATTTTTCCAAAGAAGAATACTAATTTTCAACAAGTACATCGAAAGTGCTCCACATCACTAGTCATTAGGTAAATGCAATCTGAAATATATCACCTCTCATACTGGTTAGAATGGCTATTATTAAAAAAAAAAAGACAAAAAGTAAAAAGTGTTGGAGAGGCTGAGAAGAAAAGAATACACTTGTGCAATGTTGGTGGGAATATAGATTGGGCAGCTACTGTGAAAAACACTGTGGAAGTTTACCAAAAAATTAAAAAGACAACTACTAAATGATTCAGCAATCCCATTTCTGGATATACATCCAAAGGACATGAAAACAGGACATCAAAAGAATACCAGCACACCATCATTTTTATAGCATTATCCACAATAGCTAAGATATGCAAACAACTTAAGTATACCTGGATGGAAGAATGGATAAAGTAGATGTTACACACACACACACACACACACCCCAGGATGGTTTTCAGTCATGAGAAAGGGCACCTGTCATTTGCTACAACACAAATGGACCTTGAGGGTATTCTGCTAAGTGAAAAAAAAGCAGACAAAGACTGCATGTTATAATTTATATGTGAAATCTAAAAAAAAGTTAAACTCATACAAACAGAGAGTTGAAAAGTAGTTATCAAGGACTGGAGATGGGAGGGGAAAATAGGTAGAGGTTGATAAAAAGATATAAAGTTTCAGCTGTAAAACTACTTTGCTTTACACCATTTTGGGGGCTGCATTTGTACCTAGTAGCCTTTTGTTTTGAGGCCCTTTGATAAGAATATTTATTTGTATTGGCTTTAGTTACTGAGCAAGTGCAACATGAAAGTATGTTTTGCAGGGAAACCAGCTAATTACTGGAACCAATCCTATATAATAAAGAGGTAATATGCAAATTGACCATCACACCCTCACACAAGATGGCCTCTCCCATGTCATCACAAGATGGCTGCCCCCATGTGGTCACAAGATGGCCACCACAAGATGGCTAGCAGGGGAGGGTAGTTGTGGGCGATCAGGCCAGCAGGGGAGGGCAGGTGGGGGAGACCAGGACTGCAAGAGAGGGAGGGAAGTTGGGGTGATCGGGTGGCAGGGTAGGGAAGTTGGGGGCAATCGCTTCAGCAGGGGAGCAGTTATGGGGTGACCAGGCTGGGAGGCAGAATTGGTTAGGGCAATCAGGAAGGCAGGCAGGTGAACAATTGGGAGCCAGCAGTCCCAGATTGTGAGAAGGATGTCTGTCTGCAGGTTTAGGCCCTGTGGGCTCAGGCCTAAACCGGCAGTTGGACATCTCCCAAGGGGTTCCAGATTGGAGAGGTTGCAGGCTGAGCTGAGGGACACCGCCCCCTCCATTAGGCATAGATCAGGCTGGCAGGGGAGCAGTTATGGGGTGACCAGGCTGGTAGGCAGAATTGGTTAGGGCAATCAGGAAGGCAGGCAGGTGAACAGTTGGGAGCCAGCAGTCCCAGATTGTGAGAAGGATGTCTGACTGCAGGTTTAGGCCCTGTGGGATCAGGCCTAAACCGGCAGTTGGACATCTACCAAGGGGTTCCAGATTGGAGAGGTTGCAGGCTGAGCTGAGGGACACCGCCCCCTCCAAATTTCATGCACTGGGCCTCTAGTAGGTAATAAAAGGTTCTGAGGATCTAATTTGTAACATGGTTGCTGTATTATATAATTAAAATTTGCTAATAAATAAAACTTAAAAATTCTCACCAAAAATAAAAAAGATATATAAAAGGGAGCCAATATCTTCATCTGTAATAATATCCCTTTATGTCCTGTGTTACTCTTGATAACTGAGCTCATAGTTGTTCATTTCTGGAAGATGACAGATTCCACTGCAGTAGTGGAATGCCTTAATAAGCTAAAGCTATGTCTACTTCACTTTTCTACCTTAGGAAGTTCTAAATATTCGTGCAGCAAGTCAACTTTTCCAAATGCCCACAAAATGATATTAGATATATTTACCTCAGAATCATAGGGCTTGAAGTTTAGAACATGAGGATTTTTAGAGATGTCCAGGCTATGGGAACTTTATTTGGCTGTGACTTCGATGAATGAGATGAGAGGTATTAACCCATCCTCTTCTGTTTACAGCAGTTGCTTGCCACAGCTGAATCCACTCTTCTTTCAGGACCTCCCATTCCAAACTACACACACCCACTTGGGCTTCAGAAAAGAGAGCTTCAATAAACTTGTGTATTTGTTAGGTAAGGTTGGAATCGAACCATTCTTCTTAGTTAGCTATTCAACTACTGGGTTAAGTCTTCAATGGTTTTAATTTATTGATCTTGTTTAGGAGGTATTTACTACTAGATTTCCTTATTTCTTAGAATCAAGTTTAATTCTGTGCCAACATATAATAATCTGTAGTAACTAAGACACTTAGATACACACACACAAACACACACTCCACATGTATACCCCCATATACACATGCATGTAAACCACCCAGTCACACACATATGCATGCTACACACTACACCACACCACACACTCACATACAAATGCATACTACATACACATATGACTACCTTAAAAATACATGCATACCACTCCCTACTTATACACATATGAATACCAATTTACAAGTGCACACTGCGCAGAGTACACATCACACACACCAGGACAGACACTACATGCTTTTGATCTACAGTAACAGATCTTGAACACAGGAATTTACCTCTCATCAGGTAGATACCTGACCTGATGTTTATTCTGACATCTTATCCTTCTGTTCTTCTCATTGTCAGGATACTCCAGTATCTGACTGATTTGGGAGAATGCTGGTGCTTGAGCTGAAACTGAGTTTCACAATCCAGAACCCAGGCCTTTGCTGTCCAGTTGAACCTGTGCCATTAGCCAGGGCTATCTCTCAGCTCCTGTCCCCATTGGTCTTTGCTTAGGTCTCAATCCATCCACGGCCTCACTTCACCTGCTCAGTCAAGCTATGAATACTCAGCCTTCATGTAGTTAAAAATTCTGGAGTATTTAAATGCCATTATTTTAATTGAGGTTGGTTGTTTCTTTCTACAAAATTCTGTTAAATTTAGTCACCCACGAAGATACAGCTAAACTAACCAATGTTACTGGCTTTCAAAGGCACTATAAAATAAAGTATTTTGTAGACCAAATTATATTTTTGCTATGTGAATAATTTAAACAACTGAGGTTAATTGTTATGTCTGCTTTAAGAAGCATGTTCCATAATTCAAGAGTTTTCTGAAATAGAAGCATATGCTGCAAGATGAACTGCCAGAATGAAGATTGATTAGTATAGAAATCAATGCATAGAAGTGCATCTAGGATTCACATGTCCCTGTGGTTTCAACTATTATAAA
The DNA here is from genome assembly GCF_000327345.1 of Myotis davidii. Taxonomy (NCBI): domain Eukaryota; kingdom Metazoa; phylum Chordata; class Mammalia; order Chiroptera; family Vespertilionidae; genus Myotis; species Myotis davidii. Next base: position 516,122 of record NW_006287324.1, on the reverse strand, counting down.
GCAGCATTTCCCTGGCAGAAGTAGTTCAATAAAGAACTGGATATACCCAGGACAGAAAGTTTAAGACTCAGGCAGTCAGGTTTTGTTTGGTGGCTGTGACAAAGCAGTGAGATAGTATTCTGAACTTCTAAGGGTGTTGTTCAGTTTTCATTTTACTAGCTAGGCTTTTGTCTTGGAGTGGAGAGTTGAGCACATCCTATTCTGCAAAATCAGAGGAAATATGAATATGCAGGCAGCATTGCTATTTCACCTGGCAATCATATGGAGACTGGATGCTCAGGAAGTTATAGTATCACAGAGTAGACAGATAGAAATTTATAGTTCAAGGTATTCAGCTATGTAATTGAAAGTAGATTAAAGATTTTTTTGGTTGCATTAAAAACCCATGGTACCAAAATGCAAACTGTGAGAAGACTCTAAAGGAATTTGGCTTGGGATTATTTTAGTTTTAATAGTATAATTTAAGCCAAAATGTATATGTCACAGTCTGGAAAAGCTCATCCTTAAAGTATACTTCACTCAAGTCACCCATTCAAGGTATAAAAAAGGGATCAGAGGGGGACATTAGGGAAAAGGTGCACATGCAGCACTTTCCACACACACACTATGATTCCTATTACACTCACTCCAGCTGATGCAGGACACTGAGCAGAGAGGGCACGCCTTTCAATGTTTGCAGCAAGAAGCAGTGAAATGCAGTAGATAAAGCCTGACCAAAGTAGACAGAAAAGCTTGTGTGTCCTTGACCAATTATTTAAACTCTATAAGCTTCAATTTCTTCATTTCTAAATTAGAAAATTAAGACCAAATTTGAAAACTTTAGTGCATTTAGAAACACTGATTGATAATAAATGGGCATTCAAAAATACTGTTGTTTGCTTTACAATTTACCTGGAATCAAATATTTTGATCGTGCCATCACATTTTCAAGCTGGGCTGGTGTCCTTTCAATAGTCTCTCTACACTGATTTACCAGAAGCCCTTGTTTTTTTGGGAAGGAAATACATTTTCTCTATCCTCTTAGTGTATTGTTTGGGAGCCTGCAAATGAAACTAGTAAGAGAGACTAACGAGAAAGGCACACATTATGATAAATACTCACGTGCATGGGAGTTTACAAAAAAGAAGTGAAAATCAAAGTGGCAGTGAGAATCTGGGACCTCCATGGAGGAAAGGAAGTTAGGCTCCAAGAGACCTTAAGTTATGGAGAAACATATTGATAAACACATGGAAGATAACGTTTTTTTTGTTTTGTTTTGTTTTGTTTTAGGAAAGTCTGTTTATGCAAACTCATCTCAGTGTAGACTCTTCATCTCTGGCATAGAAGTCACTCTTCTATTCCTGGTGCAGGGTGGGGAGGACCTTCCCAAAGGGAAATTTATGCTCTGCTTTTGGCAGCTAAGGAGAGAGCAGAGAACTTTATCTGTTGATTCTCAATTGCCTTCAGATTAAAATAATCCTCACACCAAAGTGGCACATTGTGAGGTGGCACATTATGATCCCCTTCATGTTCAATAGTTAAGTTACATACCTAACTTAGTTTGTATCGTATAAAGCTATCCAGGAAGAACTTTGCTTGAAGCTGTACCCTAAGACATTCTGGGTTTCTTGTTTCTGGGATGAATCTCTCAATTTTTTCAAATACAATTCAAAGGTAGCTCTTAGAAGATCAATTGCTCAGTATACTTGCCCAACCTAATAGTGGTTAAATGAATTCCCAGATCATATTTTCTTAAAGTAGAGCTCATGAGTACTTCTCTGGGATCTTGGCATACATTTATTAATTGTGCTCATCATTAGGGCACTCTGTAGTTGTCCAGTACCAGACTAGACCTCCCAGTAGTAGTAAATATTAATATATTTGTGATGAAGAGTATGATCATCTATATAAATATGGGAAACATTCTTGCTATTGTGGAATTTTATTAACCCTTTTAGAACAAATAGGTTCCAGTTATTTTAGTAAGAAGTAATTTGCTGTATAAATTTTAAATATTTATAAAGTTATAAACAGTAAGAAATTACAATCCAGAAACTCTAAGACTCTGGATTCCTCTGCATCATAGAAAGGATCTAACTCACTAAACAACACAAAGTAGGGAGAGACTTCCAGAGTTTCTGTTCCTTCTCAACACTTCCATTCCAGAACCATCTTACAATCATAAAATAAATTGATGCTGACAGTATTTTTCTTCTATCAAGTGCTTCTGTTCCTTCTGCTCTTTCTAGTTCATAAATGCAAGGTACTTATTTTTTCCAAACTATGTCATTAAAATAATATGTGGTCCCAAACAGACCCTGGTATAAAGAACCTTCAAGCATTGTCTCTGTAATTGTGACCCATTCCTCCATTAGAATTTTTCTGTGTTTTTATTTCTAGTTCCCCCCCCACCCCCCTACAATTTCCACTGCAGGATGCACGAGAAAACAGTTCTATTTATGAAGGAATTATTTCCTTGTGTTTTGTTGTTTTAAAAGTTGGATATTATAGGAAGCCAGGAAGAGAGGGTAAGTTGTAAATGGAAAGGCTGCTATGCTATATTTTAAGCAGGCTCTTAACTAACATTATAGATAATGGAAATATTACTGTGTCCTGTAACTCTTGCTATTTCTATCCCCAACCTTTACTAACTGAAGCCCACTTGCTGCAATCAATTATACAGAACTTCAGGGTAGTTTTGTGACAATAACAAATAAGGACTAGAATGAGAACACAAGGCATATAAACACTGGGGGCTTGAGGCTAGATTTCAGGACTCGATGTTCAGCAACATGCATGCCTGGTTTGATTCTTCAGTCTCCAGATATGACAGATATGATTGCATTGGACAGATATTGGCTGGCTTGAATGACCCAGGGCACCTTTGCTTTTTGTAATCCTCCAGCTTATGCTGGCTTTCATTCCCCCGTTCCCAGATTTAAAAAAAAAATATAATTGTATTCATTATAGAGAATGGCACAAGTGGGTTTCAAAAATTGCTTAGAGTTTTAATTTATTAATAAGCAAAACCAATAACACCATGCTTAAAACAAACTATCTTAATCGCTAATTAAACTTTTATTTCATATCTAAGTCCAATATGGTTGCTATTATTCACATCTTTTGAAAAAGCAAAAGCAGTGAGCCTTGCCCCTGTCCAGAACTCCTTAAATTTGAAAATACTGTCATGCTGAAAGTGAAAGGATGGAAAAATATCTTTCAGGCAAATGGAAAGGAAAAGAAAGCTGGGGTAGCAATACTTATATTGGACAAAATAGACCTCAAAGTGAAGGCTGTAACAAGAGATAAGGAAGGCCACTTCATAATACTAAAGGGATCAATACAACAAGAAGATA
>NW_006287324.1:505781-509984 GCF_000327345.1 Myotis davidii | reverse complement strand
GCAAAACTTGGAGACAAGCAAGACGTCTGTCACTGGGTGAATGGCTAAATAAACTGTAGTATATCCAGACAATAGAGTATTATTGAGTTATAAAAAGAATTTACAATAGCTAACATTTGGAAACAGCCTAAATGCCCATCAGCAGATGAGTGGATTAGAAAACTATGGTACATCTACACAATAGAATACTATGCTGCTATAAAAAATGAATTCTTACCATGTGCATCAGCATGGATGGAACTGGAGAGCATTATGCTAAGTGAAATCAGCCAGTCAGTGAAAGAAAACTACCACATGATCTCACTCATTTATGGGTAATAAAAAACATTATAAACTGATGAACAAGAATAGATACAGAATCAGAGAAGCATTCGACAGACTGTCAAACCACAGCAGGAAGGTTGGGGCAGGTGGGGATAGAGAGGAAAGAGATCAACCAAAGGACTTGTATGCACGCATATAAGCATAACCAATGGACATAAGACACTGGGGGATAGGGGAGGCTAGGGTACTGTCTAGGACACAGGGAAAAATGGACACATATGTAATACACTTTGTAATACTTTAAGCAATAAAAAAGGGAAAAAAAAGAAAAAGAAAATACAGTCATGGACTATAACCTGTAAAATACTATTCTCTCTCCTCATTCCACACACCCTCAAAGCAGTATCACATTCCTTGTTAGATGCCAAATACAGGGGTAGTGTTGACTGCAGGTTATTCCCTGTCTCTCAGAAACTTGTTTTCTTTGACTGGGTGTTCCCACTGAGCAATGAATGACCTTAATTTCATGGAGAACAAAGCACAGCAGGTATTACTCACATGACTGAACATTTCTGAATGCATAATATAAAAGCAATGTCTGCAATACAGAGATGAGATTGATAAACAGAGAGAATGTTTTTGGTAACAAAGCTTTAGATATCTGATAACAATTTGGTAATGTCTTCATATCCCCTTAAAATTTAAGCCAATATGTTTTTTTAAATGTGTTTAGATTATTACAGTCTGTCATGGACTGAATTGTGTTCCTCCAAAATTCACACTTTTACCTTTGGTGAGCAGGCTGTTAAAGACACAATTAAAGTTAAATGAGGTCATAAGGATGAGGCCCTAATTCCATAAGATTGGTGTCTACATAAAGAGAAGAAACAGAGAAAAGTCCAAATGAGAATATAGCAAGAAGGTAGCCACAGAAAATTATAGAGAGAGGCCTCAAAGAAGACTAACTCTCTCAGAACCTTGATCTTGGACTTCCAGACTCCACAGTGTGAGAAAATATATTTCTGTTATTTAGGCCACCCAGTCCATAGTATTTTGTTATGGAAGCCCTAGAAAACTAATACATAGTTCAGGTAGGTTTTAATTATTAGTAATAATTCAAAATTAGTAATATTTAATGTCACAATGAGAAATAGACTTTCATGTTCATTTATTACTTTATTCTTAATGCTATTGGTCTTAAAATATACTATTCATACTCAACTTTCATGTATCCTTCTGCCAGTGGACGATGGCAATGGTAATCAGACATAGCAGTATAGTTACCTCTCATATTTTCCTGTCCTCAAATGTTATATCTGGATAGCTGTTCATGGATCTGACAATCCTCTAAATAGTTTTTAGATTAAGCTAAATAAGACAAGAATACACAGGAAAAATAGCTTACTAATAGTCATCTTTTGATAACAGTTCCTGGTAACTACAGAAAACAATAGATCCCATCAAACTGATAAGCATAGGAGAATAGAGGACAGATGCCAAAAGTCAGTATATATATATATATGGTCATGAGGGAGCCAAACATAGTATATTTCCTTCAAAATATTATACTGAATAGACTTTTAATTTATCTGCCCACTTCCCTTAGGTTTGAGAGCAGAGAAAGGAAATCTCTGCTGGCCTGATGGTTAGTTCCTAAACAGAGGACAAAGATAGCAGTTATCACAAGGAAAGAGCTCATATTAGAGACCCTCACTTACTACTGAGACCTTTAAAGGCAAAGTATTCTGTGGGTAAACTAGAGAATAATACTCTGCTTCCAGAATCCTATATAATAAAGAGCTATTATGCAAATGGTCATCATGCCCTCATGCCTTCAAGCTATAACAGCTCAGACACTCAACACTGGGTAGAGAGGAATGGGGACCAGCCAGGCACAAATGAGCTCTTGAGAGAAGAATGGGGACCAGCCAGGCTGAAGCCTGGAAGAGAGACAAGCTGCCCTCCCCATGCTCCTGGGCACCAGTGGCTGTGCCTGCACCTGTGCCCAGGAGAGGGACAAGCCACCGGCCTGTGGTCCCGGGTGCCTGTGGCTGTGGCCTGGGGGAAGCTGCCCACCCATGGTTCCCTGTGGCTGCTGCAGGCCTGGGCAAAGCTAGCCCGGGTCCTGGGCACCTGTGGCTGGCCAGAGGGAGGGAAGCCCGGGTCCCAGGTGCCTGCGACCACCTGGAGGAGGGAATCCTGGGTCCCGGGTGCTGGGCAAGGCAGAGGTGGTTAGTGGCAATCAGACCAATCCCGGGGGGGCAGTTAGGGAAGATCAGGTCAACAGGGGAGCAGTTAGGGGTGATCAGGCTGGTAGGGGAGCAGTTAGGGGTGATCAGGCAGGCAGGCATAGGTGGTTAGCATCAATCAGGCAGGCAGGCAGGCAGGCGGTTAGGAGCTGGAGGTCCTGGATTGCAAGAAGCAGTCAGACATCCCCCAAGGTGTCCCGGATTGGAGAGGGTGCAGGCCGGGCTGAAGGATCCTCCCACCCCCTGCAAGAATTTCATGCATTGGGCCTCTAATAAAATTATAAGAAGACATCCCTTTCCTGTTCTTGGCTCTGGATAGAGGAGGGAAAAGAAAGAATAATGCCTTCTCTGACAAGTCCTGGCCGCACACCTAACCTCATGTGGATATAAGCCAGGAAGAATACTACCTAATTGGCTCCAAATAACTCTTGCCAAAATTAAAGTTAAGTGCATTTTAGATTTGCAGTACTTCTAGGTGTCTAGATGGTTTATAGAAGTGAACTATAGGTTACTCCCTTAATCTGTACCCAAAATAATTACCATAAATAATACATATAAGAAATCAGGGGACACTGGAGAAAAAAAAATAAAAAAGAGCAACATTCGGAAAATAACTCACTGAAAATTGGAATATAAAACTTTGAATATATTAGAATTAACAGATAAAGAATAATCATATTTTTCAAAATAAAATTTATCAAAACTATAACAGGACATGGACAGGAAGATTTAAAAAATAATCAACTAGCACTTCTTGAAATAAAAATTCTAAAAGGTAAAATTAAAAAGCACAATGGAAAAATTTACAGCAGACTGCTAATGGCAGAAAAGATAATTAGTAAATTGCAATAAGTATGTAAAGGAATATTGCTGAATGCAATACAGAGAAATTAATAATGGAAATAAATCAGAGAGAAGCAGATATATGGGCTGAATGGAGTGAATGACACACCTCTAACAGGTTTCCATAAGGTGAAGATGGAGATAAGCAGGCAAAACAAATAATGGGTTAAAAGTTTGCACAACTGATTAGACATTCAATTCACAGGTTTAGAAGGGCCTATAAGAAAACAAGCAAACAAACAAAAAGCAATGTCTAAATAGATCATACAAAATAAAAATTAATGTAGTGTCCTGGCCTGGTGGCTCAGTTGGTTGGAATGTGGTACCATACACCCAAAGGTTGCAGGTTCAATTCCCTGTTGAGGAACATACCTAGGTTATGGGTTTGATCCCCGGTTGTGGTTCACATTGGAGACAACCAATTTCTTAAAGGGAAATGTTCCTTTGAGCAACAGCAAGCCTACAAATGGAGGCTGCGGGACTTCATTGTTTTGAGGGGCTGTTATAGGCCAGTAGAAAGACCGTGAATTCCCTTGGGGGAAGATATAGGCCCATAATTTTACACTAATCTGTTGGCTTCAGAGAGAGAGAGTTTACATGGGACCCTAACTTTCAGCATTGAAGATCCTCACCTTAGCACCAGTTACTTTCTGAGGGGTTTAACCTGGAAGAGAGGACCAGGTTAGAAAAAATAGAGGCCTCGGTGCTTAAATAGGCAACTCATAATAGAATATTAGAACCAAAAGAAACATTGAAATTTAGAAACTGAGGCCCGGAGAGGTGAAGGAACATGCCTGAGATCACACAGCCAGCGAACATGGCAGGAGCCTAATCCTCTTAGCAGCGA
>NW_006287324.1:503447-505742 GCF_000327345.1 Myotis davidii | reverse complement strand
ACTACATCAAACCCCAGAATTATACTTTCTACCATTGGCGGAAAGTGAGGAGGCTCATGCATGGATCCCAAAAGAGCCATGCCAAACTTGCTTCACCTTGAGCCACAACACTCCCAACCCTCGTCTCAAAAGTCTGAGGCCATCCCTTCCTGGCTGGTTCAGTGGAAGTCATGCCAACATCCTTGAAGAGAACCACCTGTTCACTTGTTATGTTTCCCAGGCCCCTCTCACCTCTCATTTCTCTTCAGTCAAATACCATACCTTCCAGGGAATGGGGAGTGGATGCTGGGAGGCATGGGCCACTATGCTAGGCCCAGGATGATAAGTTAAAAGTAATTAAGCAAATGCAAAATAAAAGAATGAATGAATCACCTACATTTTATTTTTACAATCTACATTAATATCCTCACAATTTTATAAAAATTAGTGACTTTTTAAATATATAAATTCAAGAAAAAGTATTTTACTTCTGTGATGATATATAACATTTTTTACATATTAGTATTATATTTTAGATCCTCAAATATTATTTCATACATTTATTTATACAGGTACTGTGTTTTGTTATATTTATTCTTTTTTATAATTTTTTTATTGTGTAAAGTTTTATATATGTCTCCTTTTTCCCCAATTGACCCCCCTCAACCAGCCATTCCCACCCCGGGCAAGCCCCCACCACCGCAGTGTCTGTGTCTGTTGGTTATGCTAATATGCATAGATACAAGTCCTTTGGTTGCTTTCTAAGAATCCCTTCCCCTGTCATTTGTCTCTGGATCTATTCTTGTTCATCAAATTATGTTGGTCATTATATCCCACATATGAGTGAGATCATGAGATATTTATCTTTATCTGACTGGCTTATTTCACTTAGCATAATGCTCTTCAGTTCCATCCATGCTATTGAAAATGGTAAGGGTTCCTTCTTTTTTATAGTGGCACAGTGTTCCATTGTGTAGATCAGTGGTTGGAAAACTCATTAGTCAACAAAGCCAAATATCAACAGTACAACGATTGAAATTTCTTTTGAGAGCCAAATTTTTTAAACTTAAACTATATAGGTAGGTATTTTGTTTTCTCCACATCCTCCCCAGCACTTGCTGTTTGTTGATTTGTTGGTTATAACCATTCTGACAGGGTTTATGTAATGATGTTTACTTTGAATTTATATTAGTTCACACAAACACTCCATCCATGCTTTTGTTCCGGCCCTCCGGTCCAGTTTAAGAACCCATTGTGGCCCTCGAGTCAAAAAGTTTGCCCACCCCTGCTCTAGGCCTTCTGTATGTCCTCTTTCAAAAAGTGTCTATGTAGATCTTTTGCCCATTTTTTGATTGGATCATTAATCTTTCTTTGTTAAGTTGCATGAGTTCTTTATAAATTTTGAAGATTAAATCCTTATCTGAAAGATCATTGACAAATATGTTCTCCCATGCAGTGGGCTTTCTTGTTGTTTTGTTGATGGTTTCTTTTGCTGTGCAGAAGCTTTTTATTGTGATGTAGTCCCATTTGCTTATTTTCTCCTTAGTCTCCATTGCCATAGGAGCTGTGTTGGTAAAGATATCGCTACAACATATGTTTTCTATTTTGCTGACTATGAAGTCTTGTAGGCTTTTTATGGTTTCCCGTCTTACATTCAAGTCCTTTAGCCATTTTGAGTTTGTTTTTGTGTACGGTGTAAGTTGATCTAGTTTCATTTTTTTGCATGTATCTGACCAAATTTCCCAGCACCATTTATTGAGGAGACTGTCTTGACTCCAGTGTATACTATTACCTCCTTTGTCAAATATTAATTGAGCATAATGTCTTAGGTCAATTTCTGGGTTCTCTGTTCTGTTCCATTCATCTCTATGTCTGTTCTTGTGCCAGTACCAGGCAGTTTTGAAAACCATGGCTAGGTAATATAGCTTGATATCTGGTAATGTGTTCCCTCCAACATTGTTCTTTTTCAGGATTGATGTGGCTATTCAGAGTCTTTTTTTATTCCAGATGAATTTTTGGAGAGTTTGTTTGAGATCTTTGAAGTATGCCATTGGTATTTTGATGGGTATTGCATTGAATCTGTAGATTCCTTTGGGTAGTATGGACATTTTAATGATGTTGATTCTACCGATCCAAGAACATGGTATGTTATTCCATTTGTTTATGTCTTCCTCTATCTCCTTTTTCAATATCCTGTAGTTTTTTGAGTACAGGCCTTTTTCCTACTTGATTAAGTTTATTCTTAGGTATCTTAATTTTTTTTAGTGCAATGGTAAATGGGATTTTTTTTTTTTTATTTTCGCTTTCTGTAGTTTC
>NW_006287324.1:495795-502846 GCF_000327345.1 Myotis davidii | reverse complement strand
CCTCCTCTGTAAAGCCGCCTGGCCCAGGGCTTTTGTTTGCTGTAAGTTTTTTGAATACTGCTTCAATTTCTTTTGTAGTTATCAGCCTATTCAGGTTTTCTGATTTCCCTGATTGAGTTTTGGGAGATTTTATTTTTCTAAGAATATGTCCATTTCATCTAGGTTGTCCATTTTGTTAGAATGGAGTTATTCATAGTATTTTTTCATAATTGTTTGTAATTCTGTGGGATTGGTTGTTACTTTGCCTCTTTCATTTCTGATTTTGTTTATTTGGGTCCTCTCACTTTGCTTCTTGGTGAGCCCTGGTAGAGGTACATCAATCTTGTTTATCATTTTCTAATTTTATGCCTTTAAAAGAACCAACTCTTGTTTTTGTTGATCTTTTGTATTGTTCTTTTGGTCTCTATGTCATTTATTTCAGCTCTCATCTTTATTATTTTCTTCCTTCTGCTTATGATGGGCTTTTCTTGTTGCTCTCTTTCTAACTGTTTGAGTGGTAGGGTTAGATAATTTATTCCCATTTTTTCTTGTTTTTTGAGGTAGACCTGTAGAGCTATGAACTTCCCTCTCAAGGCTGCTTTCACTATGTCCCATAGATTTTGGATTGTTGTGTTTTCATTGTTATTTGTTGCCTTGATGCTTTTTTATTTCTTCTTTGATCTACTTGGTAACCTAATCGTTATTTAATAGCATGCTATTTAGTGAAAATGACCCATGTGCACTTGAGAAGAAGGTATATCCTGTTACTTTGGGGTGAAATGTTCTGAAGATGTCAATTAATTCCATCTTATCTAGTGAGTCATTTAGGATTGCTTATTCCTTACTGATTTTTGTTTCAAGGATTTATCTAGTGATGTCAGTGTGGTATTAAAGTCCCCTACTATTATTGTATTGCTATCAATCTCTCCCTTGATATCTTCCAGGAGTTTTTTTATGTATTTGGGTGCTCCTGTTTTGTGCGCATATATGTTTACCAGATATATATTCTTGTTGAATTGCTCCCTTTAGTATTATGAAGTGGCCTTCCTTATCTCTTGTTATGGCCTTCACTTTGAGGTCTAATTTGTCAGATATAAGTAAGTATTGCTACCCCAGCTATTTTTTCATTTCCATTCGCCTGAAAATCCTTTTTCCATTCCTTCACCATCAGTCTTTGTGAGTCTTTTGTTCTGAGGTGGGTCTTCTGTAGACAGCAGATATATGGGTCATTGTTTTTTTTTTTATCCACTCAGCTACCCTATGTCTTTTGATTGGGGCATTTAATCCATTTAAATTTGAAGTTATTATTTATAGGTATGTGTTTGTCACCATTTTAATTCTTTATGCCTGTGTTCCTTCTTCTCTTCCTATTTCTTCTTTTTTTAAAAAAAATTATTTTATTGATTTTTTACAGAGAGGAAGGAAGAGGGATAGAGAGAGTCAGAAACATCGATGAGAGAGAAACATCAATCAGCTGCCTCCTGCACACTCCCCACTGGGGATGTGCCTGCAACCAAGGTACATGCCCTTGACCGGAATCGAACCTGGAACCCTTGAGTCCGCAGGCTGACGCTCTATCCACTGAGACAAACCGGTTAGGGCCCTATTTCTTCTTTTTACAGCAGAACCATTTGCATTTCTTGCATTGCTGATTTGGTGGTAATAAACTCTCATAGTTCTTTTTTGTCTGTAAAGCTCCTGATTTCAACCTCAACTTTGATTGATAGCATTGCTGCTTAGAGTATTCTTGGATTCAGACCCTTGTTTTACATGACTTTGTATATTTCATTCCTTCCCCTCTGGCCTGATGTGTTTCTGTTGAGAAATCAGTCAATAGTCTACCTTGTAGGTAACTTTCTGTTTGTCTCTGGCAGACTTTAAGATTCTTACTTTGTGGTTGGTGTTTGCCAGTTAAATTGTAATGTGTCTTGGTGTCAGTCTTTTGGGGTTCATTTTGTTTTGGACTCTGTGAGTTTCTTAAACTTGTTGTTTTTCTTCCCAATATCAGGGAAGTTTTCTGTCATTATTTCTTCAAACAAATTTTCTATTCCTTGTTCAGTTTCCTCTCTTTCTAGCACCCCTATTATGTGGATGTTATTTCGTTTCATGTTGTTCCAAAGTTCCTTTAGGCTCTCCTTCTGTTTTTTTTAATTTTTTTTCTAGATGCCTCTCTGTTTGGGTATCTTTTCCTACCTTTTTTTCTAGCTCACTGATGTGGTCCTCCGCTTCTTCTAGTCTACTGTTCCTGCCTGCTATGAGCCCTTTATTGCAGCAATGTCATTTTTCATTTCTTCTAGGTTCTTATTCATTTCCTCTTGGTTCTTACACATGTTGTTGAATTTGTCTTCCATTCTTTTCTGTGTCCTTATGACCATTACTCTGAATTCTTTCTCTGACATATTGATTGCCTCTGTTTCATTTATTTCCTTTTCTGTTGATTCCTCCTTTTCTTTCTTATGTGGGCTGTTTCTTTATCTCCCCACGATTGCTTCTCTCAGTGTGTCTGGTAATGTAGCTCTCTCTCTCCTTTTACTCTCTCTAGGCCAGCCGTGGGCAAACTACGGCCCACAGGCTGGATTTGGCCCATTTGAAATGAATAAAACTAAAAGAAAAAAAGACCGTACCCTTTTATGTAATGATGTTTACTTTGAATTTATATTAGTTCACACAAACACTCCATCCATGCTTTTGTTCTGGCCCTCTGGTCCAGTTTAAGAACCCATTGTGGCCCTCAAGTCAAAAAGTTTGCCCACCCCTGCTCTAGGCAATATCTGACCTTTCCATCCACACATTGGCTCACCAGGTGTGTTTAAATCACCAATTCCAGGTGTGTTATTTGATTCAGCTGTTCCATAATTAAATGTTGCCATTGAGCCTGGTCAGGAAATGGAATTATTTTAATCAATCAAGTATTCTAATTAATAGTGAGCAATGACAGGTGAGATGGGAATATATCATGAGATGGGTTTATGTCATTGGTCGTTGATATTTGCCTTTTCACTGAAATACTACAATTATATGCGAACTACAGGACCGGTGCACAAAAATTTGTGCACTCGGGTGGGGGGAGAGGGTCCCTCAGCCTGGCCTGTGCCCTCTCACAGTCTGGGACCCCTCGGGAGATAATGACCTGCTGGCTTAGGCCTGCTCCTGGGTGGCAGAGGGCAGACCCAATCCCTAGGTGCAGCCCCTGGTCGGGCTCAGAGTAGGGCCGATTGGGGAGTTGGGGCACCGCCCCCTGTCACACACAGAGCCGCAGGACAATCAGGGGGTTGGGGAGCTCCCCCCTATCAGGCACAGAGCAGGGCTGATCAGGGGGTTGGGGCACTGCCCCTGGCACACGGATCCCGGTGCCGGGAGGCCTCTCAGCTCTGCTGGTCCCGCTGCTGGGAGGCATATTACCTTTTTACTATATAGGATAGAGGCCTTGTGCACAGGTTGGGGCCTGCTGGTTTGCCCTGAAGGGTGTCCCGGATCAGGATGGGGGTCCCCACCGGGGTGTCTGGCCAGTCTGGATGAGGGGCTGAGGGCTGTTTTTAGGCTGGCGGGGGACTGCAGACCCCACTTGCTCCCTTTTTTCTTTTTTTTTTTTTTTTATTCTGGGCCAGCTTTATCTCTGGCTCCAGCTCTGAGGCCTCTGCTGCTGAAAGCAGGTATCTGGTTTGTTTGGGTTCTATAATCGAAACACTGTATCAACTCCAGCTCTGAGATCCCGGCGGGCTGAAAGCAGGTTTCTGGGCTTTTGTGTAGCTTCTATATTTGTAACAATGTTTCAAACTGCAAGCTTAGAAGCCAGCAAGACAGCCAGGGAACGTTGGTTTCCTCTGTCACTGAAGCAAGCAAGCTTCATGTTAACTTCAAGCTGCCTGGCTGCCATCCACCATCTTGGCTGCCAGTTAATTTGCATATCTCGTTGATTAGCCAATGGAAAGGGTAGCAGATGTATGCTAATTACCATGTTTCTCTTTTATTAGATAGGATTTTAATGTTTCAAAGAAGCAGCAAAAGATATACTTCTAAGTGGAATTTCATGTTTGTTGAGTCCTAAAGATCTCACAGAGCTTTCAGGTCACTGCTGAAAGCATTCATTTTTACTGCTACAGCTTGCAAGTTGTAGAGCTTTCTGGTTGAAGGGTCAGTTTTACTTCTCTCATTTAGGCCTCATATGTGGATGTCAGTGAGAATAGAGAGTGGTGTTTAAAAATGTTATTGGAGACTTTAAAGAGAATAAAGGAAATCTGTATTCATTGGCTGTTGTGGCTAAATTGTTTTCTGTTCTCTAACAAGTATTAACCTTCCACCCTCCTCTGTGGCTTCCTAACAGATTCATTATTACTTTTTTAATGATAAAAGTGTTTGGACCAAGTGTTTCATTAAAGGACAAGCCTGAGCAAGTCCTGAAAATAAAACCTTCAATTTTATGAAGTAGAAAGTTAAGGTTCACAGGAGTTCTTATGTCCTTTGTGCTCAAGAGAAGGACAATAATATATTAGTAATTTTTCAACCTTATTGGAGTTCAGAGTATATAGAAAATAGAAGGTGGCAGGGAACAGAGAGGCCTACCCTTACTAGGCAATCTGTGGGGAGGTTGGAGGAAGCTTTGTCCAGTCCAGCATTAATCAGTCTTCTCAAGCACCTTGTGATTAATTCTGCATCATAAGAGAAGTATTATACCCAAGAATAAAAATTCATTTAAATCAGAAACCTAAAGCTCACAAAGAATTCAAGCTTTCTTTAATAATTTAAGACCTGCTTTCTTTGCCTGCTTAGTGGTTGAGAGTGGGCCCAAGAACCAGGGGGTCAAGGTTCACTTCTCGGTCAGGGCATAGTATTTGCATAACCTCAAAGTATTTCCTCCCAAATATTGATTAATTAAAAGGGTAAAGATGGTAACTTTACAGTGGAGAAACCCTTAAGTTATATCAACCAAGTGTTGAAAATTAACTTCACCAGTAATAAGACATGCACATTGATGTGATGTACTGAACATAGGTCATATTTGAAGTATCCCTTGCCAAATAAGTATCGCAAATCTAATAAGAAGACATCAGACATAGCCACATTGATTGTCATTCTACATAATAGTTGGCCAGTACTCTTCAAAAGTGAAAGGTCATAAAATACAAAACTGAGGAACTGTCACAGATTGCAAACAATGTGGGTCATAGCACAGAGAAAAAGACACTAATTAGTGGACCAAATAATGAGCATCAGATAAGGTTCTTTAAATTAGTTAATAGTATCAGTGTTAAATCCCAGTTTCCATTCTTGGGCTATGGTTATATAAGTTAGCATTGGGTAAGACTGGGTGAAGGTTATATGAAAACTCTCTACTATTTTCCTAATTTCTTATGTTTTTAAAACAATTATTTTAAAAGTTACTTAAAAACAAATAATGTGAGTGAAAATGACCTATTAAACCATCTCAGCTAGATACATAAACTCAGAGTAACATTAGATTAATCATGTGGTCTTTTCATTCAAGCCCATAAATTAAGGGAGCCTTCACAAAAACTTTGGAGAAAGGCATGGGGAAAGGGAAACAAATAGGAAAAGAAGTGTATGTGTGTGTTTGTGTGTAATTAAATAGAGTTCAGATGTGGTTATTGACTATAGAAATGACTGGAAGCATCCTGGCCAGATGGTTCAGTTGGTTGGAGCCTCGGCCCACACACCAAAAAGTTGTGAGTTCAATTCCCAGTCAGGGCACATACCTCGGTTGTGGGTTTCACCCCAGTCAAGTCATGTCCAAGAAGCAACCAATCAATGTTTCTCTCTCACATCAATGTTTTTCTCTCTTTATCTTTCTTCTATCTATCTATGTATCTATCTATCTATCTATCATCTCCAATCCTTACTCTAAAATCAATTTTTAAAAATCCTATGATGAGGATAAAAAAAAAGAAGAAGAATGGACTGGAAGCCAATATACTAAATACCTTCTAAGTTTTTGGAGAAATGCATTGCCAGGGAAATTATGAGTCTAGACTAAAAATCCTGATAATTATGATCTGCTTTAATTTTCCCCCAGGAGGAGGGCTAATTATATTATGCAGGACCCAAAGCAGCCAGGCACCTATTTCCAATGTTGCCAAGCAGGGTGATGGGAAACAGCAGCAAGTGCAGAGCCAGAAGCTATGTGGCACAGGACACAATGTTCTTTCCAGAGAGGAGAATTGAGGCTTAGTTGTTCCTGCTCTTCCTCTAGTTACCTGAAGTTCACTGCCACCAAGATAATACCACCACCAGAAGTCCCCAATCTGAGGTGCGTGAAAGAAGAGACTTTTTTTTCTAGTGAAATTGCTCAAGTGTAGTGACCCAAGTGTTGCAGGTCAAGTCTGAGAAAGGCAGACAATAGTGTAGGCCACCAAGACAAAGGGAGGTTGGCATATATAGAGAGAAATTCCCACCACTGGCCCCTGATTGGTCCATTTCTCATGCAAATGAGAAATCCAAATCTGCACAATTTAATTAGTCCAAATAGTACTGTCCTCATTGGCTGGCTCCACACATACTGATTGGTTGTTGCGGAGACACTCTGATTGATCAATAAAGATGTAAATTATGATACAGCTGCACAGCTTCATTTGGATGAAGATGGTCTCACCCTTATTGTTGGAAATACATTACAGGAAGTCCTTTTAAGGGTCAGCTCAGAGTGCAAGAGCACAGTGCAGGAGGCTTGGCAGCCCCATCTGTGGCTTTTCAATGAAAAGAAGACCCCATAACCAATAGTTGCTAGCCTCTGATTATGAATTTTGACCCAATTAACCACAAGAAGTCCTTCTTAACAGATATATTATTTATCATGGCTGATATTCTCCAAATTGCTTACAGATACACCACATATCAGGGTGGATCCTTGAGAAGTGATTTAGAAACAGGTTTATCATGCACACACTGAGCATGTCAGGTGGAGCTTCAGTCACAAAATATTAGTGGCTTAATGCAATAAAAGATATTTTCTTGCCCATATCATAGAACAGTGTGTGTTGTGGAGGGGCTCCAGGTTGTCCCCATTCAGTCTCCCTCCCACCCTCTAGGGCTGAAGATTCTTCCTCTGGGTCCTCTG
>NW_006287324.1:484514-495763 GCF_000327345.1 Myotis davidii | reverse complement strand
TATATCTGAATGGGTCAGACCAAAAAAAAAAAACGTGAAGTCTTGCTCCAATATGACACTGACGAGACATCAGTCACATAGCCACACCTTGCAAAAACAACTGAGAAGTGACACTCAATGCCCTGTATGTGTCTCTCTCAAACCCAGACCCTGGGCGTTTTCCCCTTTAACTCTTCTCATCCTGATGCCATGCATTTAAAAACTAAAATGCAACTTTATCATGCAAAGTTGTATTTTTGAAATATAGTTATATTAATACACATAGATATGGTTCATTCATTTAAACTGCTTTAAATATCTCATTGTGTGAATAAATTATAGTTCAATCAATCTTTCATAGGTGATTATATTGGTTTTTTTCAGTTTTTAACTAATATAAGCAGAATGGCAATGAGCCTACTTTATATTTCTCTGTGTGCCCATATAGGAGCACTTCATTTATATAAATGAATTTACACACAAGAAAACACCATGTAATGTATGTAAATGAACACATATAGACTCAAAACATTATACAATAAGTAGTAATCTCATATATGGATTTCTTAATAGTGTTTGTAAAGAAAGGGCTCTAGAGATAAAGGAAGGAGGTGATGTAAAAGCATAAGCCAAAAATTTTAAATTTTTTTCTTGAAAAACTAAACAAAATATGCCCAAATGTTAGCATATGTTCAAACCTAAACATTTACTAATTAGAAAACCACAGAATCACCTGAATTTTAAACATTTTAACTGTTGCTGCCCCTCTGAAATCTTATCAGATATATTCTGTTTAGCTCTGGCCACCAGCAATCTATACCTCACACTTCAAGATCCATTTTGCACATTTCATTTGCAAATTCACATTGCAGCCTCTTGCTTGACCTTCAAAAACAGAAAGACAGGCCTAGAGGAGTTCAGAGAACAATTAACAGCCAGCTCTTTAATCTGTGCCAGGAAATTAGCTTATGGAGACATTTCCTAGCACTTCATGTTCGATTTTGGATGCACACTGTCTAAAGGCACAAATCAAAGTGTGCCAGGTTTGGTGAATTGGAGCACAACAGGTATAATTTAATTGTGTGCTCAATTTTATAGTATCTATTTTTGGAAGACAAAAAAATCCTAAATAAATATGAACATAGATGCAGAGTAAACATCCTGTGAGATGTCTACCCCATCATTTAATTATGAGCTTCTCAGCACAGCTTCGTCTTTGTCAGCCTTGAAACTCTGAATTTCATTCTGTCAGCAACAGTTTTCTTTCCTTTTTAATTAAGTTTACTTTCCAATTTAGAACTGATCACACTGACAGATGCTTTAATCCACTTGGAAGTTCACATTTCACTTTGCATTTATCTTCTTATTGCTTCTGGGAACTGGTACATAAGAAAATTGTCCAGGGATGGATGGAGCACACAAAAATGCTTGGGGAATACAAATGAATTAGACTTGATTGGGGACAATTTCCCTGAAGGCACCAGCTTTCCTTCCCTCACAGGGCAACTCTTACTACTATCATCACTGTCACTTTCTCCAGTGCCATATATTATATTGGGATCTCTATGTGCATTATTATAAATCCTAAATAAATATGAGCATAGATTCATAGTAAACATCTTGTGATATGTCTACCCTGCCAATAGATACCATTATACCCATTTTACAAACCAATACCTGGAGGCTAACAGAATTTCCATCCGTGGTTGTGTGTGTGTGTGTGGGGGGGGGTGGTTCTGGAGGCAGCAGATCAATATTTCTCTCTCACATTGATGTTTCTGTCTCTCCCTCTCCTCTTCTGCCTTCCACTTGCTTTAAAAAGCAAAAATGCATACATATATGTATATATATATATGCATATATAAATAAATAAATAAATAAATACCATAAAGCCAATGAAAGCATATCCTTTGATGAGGGTTTAAAACACACACACAAATAAAAAAGCATCTCTAAAGGGAAATGAATGGGAGAATACACATAAAATTTCTACCAGTAATTTGCAACAGAAAAGAGTAACTTAGAATATAATTCAGTACAAATGTAATTTCAAAGACAAAAATGATAAAAATGCACAATCACATAAAAAGAAATATTTCAGAGCTAAGGGTTCAAAATGAGTATACAAACAAAAATAGAACTAATAAATAAATTAGATATAGCAAGGAACAGAATAGACATGAATAAAAAATTTGATTTCTGAAATATAGAAGTTTTGAGATAATCATGGTAGATGCATTGGAAAAAAGACAACTCATAATGCAAATAGAGATATAATTTGATTAGATAATAGACATGAAAAGCAAGGATGACCAGACTTGGACATGGCATTCTCTCTGAAGAAAAGTCAAAACATAGAGAACAGAACATTTAAATATGTAATAGAAAAATCTTTCCAGTCACTTAAATATCCTGTTTAATTGACAAACTGTCAAGAAAAATGAAATAAATATTTGTACATTAACGCAAAATAAGTCAATAAGGAGATGACTTATAAGTATGAGGAGGTATAGAGAAAATTAATCCAAGGGCATAGAAAAAGATTTAGTATGAGCAAAGTCTGAGCATAACAATGTCAGAAAAAATTGGAGAACTGGCTGTAACCTTTTAAAGAAGAAAGTATGTTACTAAAAAGATAGGAATTGTGGTTACAGGCCAGCAGCTCTCAAAGAGTGGTCCCTAGTCTCCTTGTAAGATGCCTGAGATTATTTTGGTGTGTCCTCCAGGCCCAAATCCTTTTTTGCCCTTTGGGTATCAAATTGATATAATAAACATGTGAATGTCTTTTATACTTTAAGCTCCCAGAAAAGAGAACAAATTTAACCCTCTCCTCTCTGCATCACCAATAACAGAGTTGGGAACATACTGCACTGAGCTACCCCTGTAATAACAATAAATTTCTACAGTCTGACATGTTTCCCACAATTCTCAGGACACATTTAAGATATTCTGTAAGTCTGGTTCCTAGATCCATCAGTTACTTGATCTCAAGTATCCCAAGTAGGAGGCATCTCTAGATTGCCCAGCCCAGAAGACTGGAGATATTGTATCACTGGGTCCCACAAAACATCTACTATGTAAGACAAATTCAAAAAGTCTGTGTGGCATAGCAGTTTCATCTGATACATAGTAACAGTCACAAAGGAAGAGCAAAAATGAGGAGACAAAGAAACAACCACCATACGAAAGAAAAGGAGGAATTACCAGAATGGAAATAAATGAAATGGAGGCAAGCAATTTGCCAGAGAAAAAATTTAGAACAATCATTATAAGGACACTGAAAAGGAGGGAAGACAAATTCAACATGTGTAAGAATCAAAGGAAATGAATAACTTAGCCACAATAAAGAACACAATGGAAAGTTTCAACAGTAGACTAGAGGAAGCTAAGGACTGCATGAGTGAGTTAGAAGATAAGGTAGAAAAACCACAGAAGGACAACAACAACTCTAAATAAAGAATACTTAAAAAGCAGGAGGAGAGCCTAAGGGAGCCTTGGGACAATAGGAAACAAAACAACATCTGCATAACAGGTGTGCCAGAAAGAGAGGAAGCAAAGTATAAAAAAAATGTTTGAAGAAATCATGACAAATAACTTCTCTGATGTTGGGATGAAAAAAGCCACACAAATCCAAGAAGAACACAGAGTCCCAAACAAGATGAATCCAAAAAGACCAACATCATAATAAAATTGGCAAATATCAACAACAAAGTTAATCATAAAGTCTGCCAGGAAGAAACAGAAAGTTTCCCATGAGGGATGTCCCATAGACTATCAAATGATTTCTCAACAGAAACCCATCAGGTCAGAATAGAATGGAATGAAATACACAAAGTGATGCAAATCAAGAGACTCATTCCAAGAATACTATACCCAGAAAAGCTATCATTAAAAATTGAAGGTGAAAAGAGGATCTTCACAGAAGTAAAATTGTTATTATTTGCAGATGACTTGATATTGTATATATAAAACCTTAAAGACTCCATCAAAAATCAACTAGACTTAATAAGTGAATTTGGCAATGTAGCAGGATACAAACTTAACACCCAGAAATATATGGCTTTTATTTATACACCAATAATGAACTCAAAGAAAGAGAAACAAACAAACAAAAAATCCCATTAACCATTGCATCAAAAAATAAATTAAGAGCTCTAGTCAGCTTTTCCAAGTGGATAGAGTGTCAGCCTGTGGATCGAAGAGTCCCAAGTTCGATTCCAGTCAAGGGCATATGCCTGGGTTGCGGGCTCCATCCACAGTGAGGGGCATGAAGGAAGCAGCCGATTGATGATTCTCTCTCATCATTGATGTTTCTGTCTCTCTCCCTCTCCCTTCCTCTCTGAAATCATTAAAAAGATATATATAAAAAATAAATTAAGATACCTACGCATAATCTTAACGAAAGAGGTAAAAGACCTATACTCAGAAAATTACAGGATGCTGAAAAAAGAGATAGAGGAACATGTAAACATGTGGAAGAACATACCATATTCATGGATTGGTAGAATCAACATCATTTAAATGTCCATACTACCCAAAGCAATCTATAGATTCAATGCAATCCCCATTAAAATACCAATGACATATTTCACAGACCTAGAACAAACTCTCCAAAAATTCATCTGGAATAATAATAAAAAAAGACCCTGAATAGCTGCAGCAATCTTGAGAAAGAACAAAGTTAGAGGGATCATAATAGCAGATATGAAGCTATATTACAAAGCCACTGTTCTCAAAACTGCCTAGTACTGGCACAATAACAGACATAGAGAACAATGGGACAGAACAGAGAACCCAGAAATCGACCCAAGCCATTATGCTCAATTAATATTTGACAAAGGAGGCAAGAGCATACAATGGAGTCAAGACAGTCTCTTCAATACATGGTGTTGGTAAAATTGGACAGATACATGCAAAAAAATGAAACTAGACCACCAACTTACACCATACACAAAAATAAACTCAAAATGGATAACAACTTAAATGTAATATGGGAAACCATAAAAATCTTAGAAGAATTTATAGGCATCAAGGTATCAAATATATGTTGTAGCAATATATTTACCAATACCACTCCTAGGACAATGGAAACAATGAGAAAATAAACAAATGGGACTATATAAAAATAAAAAGCTTCTGCAAAGCAAAAGGAAC
Source organism: Myotis davidii (assembly GCF_000327345.1). Taxonomy (NCBI): domain Eukaryota; kingdom Metazoa; phylum Chordata; class Mammalia; order Chiroptera; family Vespertilionidae; genus Myotis; species Myotis davidii. Next base: position 490,630 of record NW_006287324.1, on the reverse strand, counting down.
CATTAACTGACATAACAATACGAAAGCCACTGCATGGGAGAACATCTTTGTTAATGTTATTTTAGATAAAAGTGTAATCTTCAAAATTTATAGGGAACTCATACAACTTAACAAAAGGAAGATAAACAATGCAAGCCAGTCAGAGAAAGATGAATATCACATGGTCTCACTCATTTGTGGACCATAATGAACAATAAAAACTGGTGAACAAAACTAGAACCAGAGACATAGAAGCATCAAACAGACTGTCCAACCTATGAGGGAAGGAGGGGCATGAGGGAGTAAGAGATCCACCAAAGAACTTGTATGCATGCATATGAGCATACCCAATGGACACAGACACTATAGGGGGATGAGGGCACGTGCTGCTGATTGGGCAAGGCCAATGGGGGTTAAAGGAGACTCATGTAATACTTTAACTGATAAAGAATTTAATTTTTTTAAAAAAGTATATGTTCTGCATACAAAACACATTCCCAGAGGTTTAATATCCAGATTTCATCCTTTTGGAGTTTGTATTGTTATAGAAATAAATGTGGGCACAAAAAGTCAAACTTTTAAGGAAATGGAAGAGTATCTCACATCAGAAAAATGTATTTATTTTGGCTTGAGACATAGGAAGACTGGGCTCTGGCATTGCATTTTTTGATAACTAGTTGTCTTCCCCTGGGAAAAATCATCTAAATAGCCTGAGACTCCGTTTTTCTGATGCTAATTGACAGGTGTAGATGGGCAGGTTAGTTTACGAACTTCACTACTATTTCCAGCTCCAAAGTTGTGCTTATAATATGAAATAAATGACAATAAGAAAAATACACAAAAAGTCCCAAAAGGTATTAAGAAATAGCAAGAAAACTTAGTCAGCCCTAGCCAATTTGGCTCAGTGGATAGAGTGTCGGCCTTCGCACTGAAGGGTGCCAGGGCACATGCCCGGGTTGCAGGCTCTATCCCAGTAGGGGGTGTGCAGGAGGCAGCCAATCAATGATTCTTTCTCATCAGTGATGTTTCTATCTCTTTCCCCTTCTCCCTTCCTCTCTAAAATCAATAAAAATATATTTTAAAAAGTACTTAGTCATCAGGTGTTGATAATTATAGGGAGCCAACCAGACAGAGTCCTGGAATAATAAGTCCATAATCGTGAAGGCTTAGGACATAACTGCCTAAATGAATGAGTGAAGAAGACCTTTTTTGATGTATGTCAAAGATCAAGTAATAAAAAAGCATTGAGTGATGGATGAAACTGATATTAAACCTACGGTGATGCTGGAAGAGATGACTGATGATGTGAATTTCTTCAGTTTTTGTCAGGGAAATGTCATGTCATCCTTGCTAAGTAGGTAGTGCAAGCCTGGCTAAAAGTTCCCATGAACTACACTATAAAGCAGACATCCTGAGTCACCACCCAATGCATTTAGAAACAGGCATGAATAGAAACAGTCCCAAAGAGAGCAGAATCATTTGGGTGGGGACTATAGGAGAGAGAGTTGAATGCAGAAGGAAGGCTGTGAGAAACCTAATTTTGTTTAGGAAACGTTTTGCTTCTCTAGAGGGAGAAAGTTATCATTATTCAAAATGAAATCCTTGACATACAGAACCTATATAATTCAACCAGATATAAAAATCTTAGACAAGAAAAAGCTGATCTAACAGTATGTGTCTTTTTCTATCTGATTTATTTCACTTAGCATAATGCCCTCAATTTCCATTTGCATTGTAGCAAATGGCAAGATTTTCTTTATATGGCTCCAAGGTACTCCAGTGTGTGTGTGTGTGTGTATCCAATTTTATTTATTCATTCATCCATTGATGGACATTTACATTGCTTCCATGTCTTGGCTATCGAAAAAAAGTGGGGTAGATATATCTTTTTAAATTAGTGTTTTTGTTTACTTTAGATAAATGCTCAGACGTGAGATTGCGATATTGCTGAATCATATGGTAATCCTATTTTCAATTTTGTGAGGAACCTCCATACTGACAAAATGAGTTAGGGTGGTCAAAAAGTTATTTTATAACTACAAGTATTTTATACTTGTAGTTATAAAATAAATATCATGGCAATATAGTATACAACATAGTGATTGTAGTTAATAATACTGCATTTAAATTTGAAAGCTGATAAAAGAATAGATCTTAAAATTTCTTATCACAATAAAAAATTGTAACTATGTATGATGATGGATGCAACTATATGGTGCCTTATTGTGGTGAGCACTTTATATTATACTAGAGGCCCAGTGCACGAAATTTGTGCATGGCGGGGGTGGGCCCCTCATCTCAGCCTCCACCCCCTTGCAATCTAGGACCACTGGCTCCTAACCACTCATCTGCCTGCCTCATCGCCCCTAACTGCTCCCCTGCCTGCCTGATTGCCCCTAACCACCTCTGCCTTGCCCCCCCCCGCTCCGGTTTTGTCCGGAAGGACGTCCAGAATGACATCCAGGTCATTTGGCTATCTGGTCTAATTAGCATATTATGCTTTTATTATTATAGATACAAATATTGAATTTGTAATATGCCTGAAACCAATATGATGTTATATGTCAATTTTATCCAATTGAAAATAACTAAGAGATCAGAAACCAAAATAATTGCATATATTCTAAAAATCCATGAAGGGTGTGTAGCTTCATAGTCTGCAGCAAACCTTAACAGTTCTCTCTCTTATCACTCCCACTCAGTCCACACTCTGATCTTATTTTGTTTTGTTAATTAAATTCTAGTTAGCACTTCTCTCCCTTTCAAACATGTTCTCTGTCTCTCTGTTCCTTAGCTACCTGCCTCAGAGTTTACTTTTCTTAGCCATAAGAGTACCTTCAGATTAGCCTAGTCTTATTTCTCTGTCCCAACCCATTTCCCCAAATCTGGGCATGTCTTCCATGTTAGTTTCCTAGGGCTGCTGCAGCAAATTACCACAGACATAGTAGTAATTAAAAAACACAAATTGGTTCTCTTATGAATCTGGAAGCAGGCGGTCTGCAACCAGTTTCATTGGGCCCAGCTCCCTCCAGACATCCTGCATCCCTGCCTTCCAGACTGGAGCTGCTTTCCTTGTGCTGCACCAGGCCCTGCTCATGAGCCCTCCTCCACCTTCAAGGCCACAGTACAGAACTTTAATTCTCCCTTTGCTGAGGTGGTGCCACAATCTTCCCTCCTCCTGTGACAAGCTCCCCTCTGCCTCTGTGTGTAAACACAGAGGAGCCCGCCCTGATGGTCCAAGGCAGTCTCTCCATCTCAAACTTGGGGGTCTTTTCATTTTTTTTACCATAGAATTTAACATTCACGGATTCTAGAGGTTAGGGTGGGTCTTTATCAGCCTGTCAGCCTTCACTATGAACATCCCAAGCTCGGTATGTGTGACTGACTTCACAAAAATCTAATCATTTTGGAAACTAGTTTTTCTCCTACTCTCCAGCCTATGGATCTAGAACCTCAGCCACCTGTCTGTACTGCTCTCTCTTCTTTGATGCTTCTGTCCAGACACACATTCATGTCTTCCTTCTCAACGCTCCTCCTGCTCTACTAACTGGATCCAGATCCTTAATTCTTCATTATTGGCCCATTTCAGTAAACTTACTAATATTGCTGTTGATACTGTTTGTTATTAAGGATGCCATTGCTAGGTAACATGTTCCTAAATCACTATTTTGATCACAGCACAAAAAAAACCTTCCAAAGCAAGCTAATTGCTTAAGCCTCAGTTTTCATGAGTCTTCAAGTAAGGCTACAATCTCCTAAACTGGCATTCACCATCGCACTATGGCTTTTTAGTCTTATAAACCTACTAGTGGCCCAGTGCATGAAATTTGTGCATGGGGGAGGGGTGTTCCTCAGCTTGGCCTGCACCCTCTCCAATCTGGGACCTCTTGAAGGATGTCCTACTTCTGGTTTTTTCCCCCCACAGTCCTGATCACTCCCAACTGACCCCCACTGATGGCCTGCTTACCCCCAACGGCCCTGCCCCCCACCAGCCTGAGCACCCACAACTTCCCTCACCTCTTGGCCTCTAACCACCTCTACCTCGGCCCGCCACCATGGCTTTGTCCAGAAGAATGTCTGGAAGGTCTCCCAGTTTAATTAGCATATTACCCTTTTATCAGTGGTTCTCAACCTGTGGGTCGCAACCCCTTTGGAGGTCTAATGACCCTTTCACAGGGGTCACCTAAGACCATCAGAAAACACATATATAATTACATATTGTTTTGTGATTAATCACTATGCTTTAATTATGTTCAATTTGTAACAATGAAATGGGGGTCACCACAACATGAGGAACTGTATTAAAGGGTCACGGCATTAGGAAATTAGAGAACCACTGGTATAGATAGAAGCCTGGTGTATGGTTGGGTTCCGGCTGGTTTGCCCTGAAGGGTGTCCAGGATCAGGGTGGAAGTTTCCTTGGGGTGAGGGGCCTGTGGTGGTTTGCAGGCTAGTCATGCCCCCCCCCCCAACAGGGACCCTCAAACCATGGGGGCGTGGCCAGCTGGGTGAGGGGATGAGGGCTGTTTTCAGGCTGGCCACACCACCTTCAGAGTGGAGGTCCCTGCTGGGGTGCCTAGCAGGCCTGAGTGAGAAGCTGAGGGCCATGTTCAGGCTGGCTACACCCCCTTCAGGATGAAGGGTCCTGATGGGGTGCCTGGCCAGCCTTGATGAGGGGCCGATGGCTGTTTGTGGGCTGGCCAAGCTCCCCAGCAGGGACCCTCACCCCATGAGGGTGTGGCCAGCCTAGGTGAGGGGCTGATGGCTGTTTGCAGGCTGGTCACACCCCGTTCAGGGTGGGGGTCACCGCTGGGGTCCCTGGACAGCCTGGGTGAGGGGCTGATGACTGTTTTCATACTGGCCACACCCTTTTCAGGGTGGGGGTCCCTGCTGGGGGCTTGGCTAGCCTGGGTGAGTGGCTGATGGCTGTTTGCCGGTTGGCCACACCCCTTTCAGGGTGGAGGTCCCCACTGGGGTGCCTAGCCAGCCTGGAAGAGGGTCTAATGGCTATTTGCAACCTGGCCACGGCCCCGGGGAACCCAGTCTCCCAGACTCTCTTTGAGAAGAGGCCACAGCGGCTAGAAGCAGGTATCTGGGATTTATTTATCTTCTATAATTGAAACTTTGTAGCCTTGAGTGGGTCCCACAGCAGGCCAGGGCAGGTGGGAAACTTGGCTTTCTCCATCACTAGGGGCAACCCAAGCCTCCTGTTCACTCTAGCTCATGCCTGCCACCATCTTGGTTGGGTTAATTTGCATATAGTCGCTCTGATTGGCTGGTGGGCATGGCTTGTGAGTATAGCAGAAGTACAGTCAATTTTCATGTTTCTCTTTTATTAGATAAGACTCTACTAATTAAGTCCTATAGTCAAAACAAAGTGAAATTTCCATTTCATTGTTGACTGTATTATAGATGTCTCCCATTTTCCCCTATTTTATACCCCTGAAACCAGCCCACAACCCCCTCCCTTACATCTTCACCACCCTATTTCCTGTGCCCATGGGCTATGGATATAAGAATATAAGTTTTTTGGTGTATCTCTCCTTGACCCCCAACCCCCACAGTAAGGTATGGTGGTCTGTTCCATGCCTCCATGCTTCGGGTCTTATTTTGTTGGTCAATTTGTTTTGTTCATTAGATTCCACAAATAAGTGAGATCAAGTGATATTTATTTTCATCAGATTGGCTTATTTCACTTAGCATAATGGTCTCAGGTCCATCTATGTTGCCCCAAAGGATAAAAGATCCCTCTTTTTAAAAAAAAAATTATTTATTCTTAAAGTATTACACATAGTATTACATATGTCTCCTTTTTCCCCCATTGACCACTCCCCGGCTACCCCCAACCCCCTGCACATGCCCTCGCCCCACTAATGTCTGTGTCCAATGGTTATGCTTATATGCATGCCTACAAGTTCTTTGGTTGATATCTTATCCTCCGCCGCTCTGTCTTCCCTCTAAAGTTTGAAGGTCTGTTTGATGTTTCTCTATCTCTGGATCTGTTTTTGTTCATCAGTTTATGTTGTTCATTATATTCCACAAATGGGAGAGATCATGTGATAGTTATCTTTCCTGACTGGCTTATTTCGCTTAGCATAATGCTCTCCAGGTCCATGCCTGCTGTTGCAAATTGTAAG
>NW_006287324.1:476171-484403 GCF_000327345.1 Myotis davidii | reverse complement strand
CTGCACACTCCCCACTGGGGATATGTCCACAACCAAGGCATATGCCCTTGACCAGAATCAAACCCGGGACCGTTGAGTCCATAGGCCAACGCTCCATCCACTGAGCCAAACCGGTTTGGGCAATCTTAGCTATTTTGAATTGTGCTTCTATGAACATAGGGGTGCTTATGTCCTTTCTGACTGGTGTTTCTGACTTCTTGGGATATATTCCTTGAAGTGGGATTAGTGGGTCAAATGGCAGTTCCATTTTTAATTTTTTGAGGAAACTCCATACTGTCTTCCACAGTGGCTGCACCAGTCTGCGTTCCCACCAGCAATGCACAAGGGTTCCTTTTTCTCCACATCTTTGCCAGCACTTGTCATTGTTTGTTGATTTGTTGATAGCCATTCTGACAGATTTTAGATGGTATCTCATTGTTTTGATTTGCATTTCTTGGATGATTAGTGACTTTGAGAATGTTTTCATATGTGTTCTGGCCTTCTGTATCTCCACTTTAGAAAATTGTCTATATAAGGCCTTTGCTCATTCTTTGATTGGATTATCTTCATTTTGTTAAGATGTATGAGTTCCCTATAAATTTTGGAGGTGAAATCCGTATCAGAGATAACATTGGCAAATATATTCTCCCATGTAGTGGCTTTCTTTCAGTTTTGTTGATGGTTTCCTTTGCTGTTCAGAAGCTTTTTATTTTGATGTAGTCCATTTCTTTATTTTGTCCTTGTTTCCATTGCCTTAGGACCTATATAAATAAAGATATTGCTACTACATATGTCTCATATTTTGATGCCTATGGATTCTTCCAAGATTTTTATAGTTTCCCATCTTACGTTTAAGTCCTTTATCCATTTTGAGTTCATTTTTGTGTATGGTGAAAGTTGGTGGTCTAGTTTCGTTTTTTTGCATGTATCTGTCCAATTTTCTCAACACCATGTATTGAAGAGAATAGCTTGACTACATTATATGCTCCTCCCTCTTTTGTCAAATAGTAATTGAGCATCATGGTTTGGGTTGATTTCTGGATTCTCTGTTTTGTTCTATTGGTCCATATATCTGTTCTTGTGCCAGCACTAGGCAGTTTTGAGAACAATGGCTTTGTAGTATAGCTTGATATCTGGTATTATGATCCCTCCAACTTTGTTCTTCTTTCTCAAAATTGCTGCAGTTATTCAGGGTCTTTTTATTTATTTTTTATTCCCTATTAATTTTTGGAGAATTTGTTCTAGGTTTGTGAAATATGCCATTGGTATTTTAATGGGGATTTCATTTAATCTATACATTGCTTTGGGTAGTATGGACATTTTAATGATGTTGATTCTACCAATCCATGAATACGGTATGTTTTTCCATTTGTTTGTCTTCCTCTATCTCTTTTTTCCATGTCCTGTAGTTTTCCAAGAACAGGTTTTTTAACTCCTTAGTTAAATTTATTGCTAGGTATCTTAATTTTTCTTGGTGCAATAATAAATGTGATTGTTTTTGTTTTTTCTCTTTCTGTGAGGTATTATTGGCGTATAAAAAAGCCTAAGATTTCTGGGTGCTAAATTTGTATTCTGCTACATTGCCAAATTCATTTTTTAAGTCTAGTAGATTTTTGATGGAGTCTTTAGGGTTTTCTATGTGCAATATCATGTCATCTGCGAATAATGACAATTTTACTTGTTCTTTTTCAATTAGGATGTCTTTTTTTCTTCTTCCTGTCTGATCCCTATGATTAGCACTTCCAGTACTACGTCAAACAGGAGTGGTGAGAGTGGGCATCCCTGTCTTGTTCCTGTTATTAGGGGAAATGGCTTTAGTTTTTGTCCATTGAGTATGATGTTGGTTGTACGTTTGTCATATATGGCTTTTATTATGTTGAGGTATGATCCTTCTATCCCCACTTTGCTGAGCATTTTTTATCAGAAAAGGGCGTTAGATTTTGTCAAATGCCTTTTCTACATCAATTGATATGATGATGTGATTTTTGTCTCTCAATTTGTTTATGTGATTTATCATGTTTACTGATTTATGAATATTGTACCAGCCTTGCATCCCTGGAATAAATCCCACTTGGTCATGGTGTCTGATCTTTCTAGCATAACTCTGGATCCAATTTGCTATGATTTTGTTGAGGATTTTAGTACCTATGTTCATCAGGGATATTGGCCTCCAATTTTCTCTCCTTGTAGTGCCTTTATCTGGTTGTGGATTAGGGCAATGCTAGATTCATAGAAAATGTTTGGCAGTGGTGAAGAAAGGAGGAGATGGGGAGGTGGGGAGGTGGGAAACCCTTTGGGCCCTGCTCACCAGCCAGGCCTAGGGACCCTACCCATGCATGAATTTCATGCCTCAGGCCTCTAGTTGTTTAATAACATGCTATTTAGCCTCCAAGTGTTTGCATTTTCATAACTGTTTTTATTGTAGTTTATTTCTAACTTGAGGCCCAGCGCATGAAATTCGTTCACTGGGGGTTGGGGGTGTTCCTCAGCCCAGCTTGCACCCTCTCCAATATGGGACCCCTCAGGGGATGTCCGACTCCCAGGCCTAAACCAGCAGATCCCTGTGGGATCGGGCCTAAACTGGCAGTCTGACATCCCTCTCACAATCCAACCACTGGCTCCCAACCACTCACCTGCCTGCCAGCCTGATCACCCTCTAACCACTCCCCTGCCAGCTTGATTGATGCCTAACTCCTCCCCTACCAGCCCAATTGCCACCAACAACCCTTCCCAGCTAGCCTGATTGCCCCCAACTGTCCTCCCCTGTTGTCCCAGTCACCCCTAACTGCCCTCTCCTGATGGCCTGATTACCCACAACTGCCTTCCCCTGCTGACCATCTTGTGGCTGCCATCTTGTAACCACATGGGAGCTTCCATCTTTTGACTACATGGGGGTGGCCATCTTGTGCAAGGATGTGGTAATTAATTTGCATATTACCTCTTTATTATGTAGGATAGTATGCCATTGTGATATCAGAAGATGATTGATATGATTTCAATATTCTTTAATTTGAAGACACTTTGCCTCTGTTTCAATATGTGGTCTATCTCTGAAAATGCCTCATGTGCACTTGCAAAGAATGTATATTTTTTAGCTTTGGAGTTAAATGTTCTGAAGATGTCGATCATGTCTATCTGATCTACCGAGTCATTTAGGATTGCTCTTTCTTTGCTGATTTTTTGTTTAGAGGATTTATCCAGTGATGTCTATAGCATATTAAAGTCCCCTATTATAATTGTATTGCTGTAGATCTCTCCCTTGATATCTTTCAGAAGTTGTTTTATGTATTTGGGTGCTCCTGTACTGGAAGCATATACATTTATAAAAGTAATATCCTCTTGTTGTATCCATACCTTTAGTATTATGAAGTAGCTTTCCTTATCTCTTGGTATGGCATTCATTTTGAGGTCTATTTTGTGAGATACAAGTATTGCTACCCCATTTTTTTTAATTCCATTTGCCTGATAGATATTTTTCCATCACTTAACTTTTAGTTTTTGTGAGTCCTTGTTCTGAAGTGTGTCTCTTGTAGGCAGCATATATGAGTCATGTTTTCTTATCCATTCAGTCACTCTGATAATTAGTGACTTTGAGCTTTTTTCATATGTCACTTGGCCATTTATATGTCCTGTTTGGAGAACTGTCTATTCAGATCCTCTGCCCATTTTTTAATTGGATTGTTTGTCTTCTTTTTGTTGAGTTATATGAGTACTTTATATATTTTAAACATTAACCCCTCATCAGATATATCATTGGCAAATATGTTCTCCCATGTAGTGGGTTCCCTTTTCATTTTGAGACAGATTTCTTTTGCTGGGCAGAAGATTTTTATTTTGAAATAGCCCGATTTGTTGTAGTTGTGTGTTTTTTTCTTTTTTTCTCTTGCCCTGGGAGATGTATCAGCAAAAATTCCGCTATGTGTGATGTCTGAGGTTTTACTGCCTATGTTTTTTTCGAGAATTTGTATGGTTTCATGGCTTACATTTAAATATTTTATCCATTTTGAGTTTATTCTCATGTTAGGTGTAAGTTGGTGTCTAATTTCATCTTTTCACATGTGTTAATCCAGTTTTCCTAATATGATTTGTTTGAAGAGACTGTATTGTATGTCTTGCTATCTTTGTCAAATATTAATTGACCATAATGTTGAGTCAATTTCTGGAGTCTCTGTTCTATCCCATTGGTTTATATGCCTATTCTTGTGCAAGTACTAGGCTTTTGTGAATACAGTAGCTTTGTAGTATAGTTTGATATCTGGTACCATGAGCCTCCAACTTCGTTCTTCTTTCTCAAGATTGCTACAGCTATCAGGGTCTTTTATGATTTAATATAAATTTTTGTAGTATTTGATTTAGTTCTGTGAAGTATGCCGTTGGTATTTTAATAGGGATTGCATTGAATCTATAGATTGTTTCAGTTAGTATTGACATTTTAATGATGTTAATTCTACCAATGCATAAACATGGTATATTCTTCTGTTAGTTTGTATCTTCTATTTCTTTTTTCAATGCCTATAGCTTTCCAAACAGGTCTTTTACCTCCTTAGTTAAATTTATACCTACGTATCTTATTTTTTGTTACAATATTAAATTGATTGTGTTTTTTTTTTTAGTTTATCTTTCTGAGAGTTCATTAATGGTGTATAAAAATGCCATCAATTTATAGATGTTGATTTTGTATCCTGCTATCTCGCTGAACTCCTTTAGTAAGTCTAGTAGTTTCCTGGTGGACTCTTTGGGATTTCCTATCTATAATAATAAAAGGGTAATATGCTAATTAGACTGGACATCTTCTGGATGTCCTTCCTGATGAAGCAGGGGCTGGAGGGACGCCAGCCCAGGTCCCAGGTGCCTGCAGGTGGCCCAAGGGAAGCCAGGCTGGGTCCTGGGTGCCAGAGGGAAGCCGTTGCCAGCAGCCAGGGGAAGGAAGGTCTACTCTTTCATGAATTTTCATGCATCAGGCCTCTAGTGTACAATATAATGTCATCTATGAATAATGGCAGTTTTGCTACATTGTCTCCAATTTGGATGTCTTTTATCTCTTCTTCTTTTCTGATGGCCATGGCTAGGATTTCCAGTACTATGTTGAATAAGAGTAGTGAAAGTGGACATCCTTGTCTTGTTCCAGTTTTTAAGGGAAATGCTTTTAGCATTTTTCCCATTGAGTATAATGTTTGCTGCAGGTTTGTCATATATGGCCTTTATTATACTGAGGTGTAAACCCTCTATTTCCACATTGCTAAGAGTTTTGTTTTTGTTTTTTTGTGTGTGTGTGTTTTTATCAAAAAAAGGTGCTGGATTTCATGGAATGCTTTTTCTGAATCTATTAGTATGAATATTTGATTTTTATATTTCATTTTGTTTATGTGATGAATCACATTTATTGAATTGTGAATAATATACCACCCTTGCATCCCCAAAATAAAGCCCACTTGATCATGGTGTATACTTTTTAAAATACATTGCTGGGTCCAATTTGCTAATATTTTGTTGAGGAATTTAGAATCTCTGTTTTTCAAAGATATTGGACTGTAGTTTTCTTTCTTTGTAGTGCCTTTATCTGGTTTTAGAATTGGGATAATGCTGGATTTATAAAAGAGTTTGGAAATGTTCCTTCCCCCTGAATTTTTTTTGAATAGTTTGAGGATCATCCTTAAACTAGTTCTTCTTTGAATGTTTGATAAAATTCTCCTGTAAATTCATCCAGTCAATGTTTTTATATGCTGGGAGTTTTTTTAATTATTACACTTCAGTTTCATCTATTGTAATTGGCTTACTCAGGGTTTCTGATACTTCTGGATTGAGTTTTGGAAGATTGTATGTTTCTAAGAATTTGTCCATTTTGCTCAAGTTGTCCAGTTTGTTGGGATATAGTTGTTCATAGTATTTGCTTAGAATCCTTTGTATTTCGGTGGTGTCCATTTTAATAACACCTCATTTATTTCTGATTTTATTTATTTGAGTCCCCTTTCTTTGTTTCTTGATGATTCTGGCTAAGGGCTCATCAATCTAGTTTATCTTTTCAAAGAACCAGCTCTTGGATTCATTGATCTTTCATACTGTGTTTTTAGTCTCTATGTTATTTATTTTTGCTCTCATCCTTATTTTTTCCTTCTACTTACTCTAGGGTTTTCTTGCTCTTCTCTTTCCACTTTGTTTAGTTGTAAGATTACATAGTTTATTAGTGCTTTTCTTATTTCTTAAGATAGACTTATAATGCTATGAACTTCCCTCTCAGGATTGCTTTTCTGCATCCCATAGATTTGGGGTGGTTGTGTGTTCATTTTCATTTGTTTCCAGGAATTTTTTAATTTCTTGCTTGATCTCATTAGTAATCCATTCATTTTTTTTAATAACATGCTATTTAGTCTCCATGTATTTGTGGGTTTCTGAGTTGTTGTTTTTTATTGTAGTTGATTTCTAACTTCATGTCATTGTTTTCTGAGAAGATGCTTGGTATGTTATCATTCTTCTTGAATTTGTATACACTTGTTTTGTGTCCTAACATGTGGTCTATCTTTGAGAATGTTCTATGTGAGCTTAGAAGAATGTATAATCTGTTGCTTTTGTGTGAAATGTTCTGTAAATATCAGTTAAGCCATCTGATCTAATGTGTCATTTAAGGCCTCTGTTCCCTTGTTGATTTTCTACTGGAAGATCTTTCTAGTGATGTGAATGGGATGTTAAAGTTCCCTCTTATTTCTGTATTGCTATCAATCTCTTCCTTAAAGTCAATCAAGAGTTTATCCTATATAATAAAGAACTAATATGCTAATTAGAACAAACTACAGAATGACTGTCCGGACAACCTTCCAGGTGAAGCCAGGGCTGTGAGGGCTGAGGCAGCAGCTGGGGCTGTGAGGCACAAGGCAGATGGGGCTTCAAAGGCTTACCCTTTCATTAATTTCTTGCATTGGGCCTCTAGTTTTTTATATATTTGGGTGCTCTATTATTGGGTATACACCATATTGTTTACAAGGGTTATATTTTCTTGGTGAATCATTCTTTCTAATATTAAGTAGTGGCCTTCTTTGTCTCTTGTATGGCCATTGTTTTGAAGTCTATTTTGTCATATATAATGTTGCTACCCCAGCTTTTTTTTTTAATTTCCATTAGTATGGAATATTTTTTCCATCCTTTCAGTTTCATCTGTGTGTATATTTTGTTCTGAGGTGGATCTCTTGTAGACAGCATATATATTGATCATGTTTCCTTATCCATTCAGTCCCCTTATGACTTTTGACTGGAACATTGAATCCATTTACATTTAAGGTTGTGATTGATAGGTATTTATTTACTGCCACTTTTATTTTCTTTATGCTTATGACTCTCTCTCCTTTTCTTCTTCTTAAAACAGTCCCTCTAACATTTCTTGCATTATTGGTTTATTGGTAATGTACTCCTTTAACCCTCCTCCAACCACCTGGAAATCTTTTTATTTCTCCTTCAATTTTAAATGATAGCTTTGCTGGATCCAGTAATCTTGTATTAGGCCTTTGATTTTCATTACTTTGCATATTTAATGCCATTCCCTTTTGGCCTGAAGTGTTTTTTATTGAGAAGTCAGCTGGCATTCTAATGGGAACTCCTTTTAGGTAATTTTCTGTCTCTCCCTTGCTGCTTTAAGATTGTTTGTCTTTAACATTTGCCATTTTATTTTTTTAAAATATATTTTATTGATATTTTACAGAGAGGAAGGGAGAATGATACAGAGCTAGAAACATCAATGAGAGAGAAACATCAATCAGCTTCCTCCTGCACATCTGCTACTGGGGATGTATCCACAACTGAGGTACATGCACTTGACCAGAATTGAACCTGGGACCCTTCAGTCCGCAGGCCGATGCTCTATCCACTGAGCCAAACTGGTCAGGCCAACATTTACCATTTTAATTATGATGTGTCTAGGTGTGGGTCTCTTTTGGTTCATCTTGATTGGGACTCTGTGCCTCCTCGACTTGTGTGACTTTTCCTTCTCCATGTTGGGAAATTTTTCTGTCATTAGTTCTATACAAGTTATGGAGTGCAATCTGCATTACTCATTGAAGTGTAATGATTTAAATTCTAATCACATCTGAAAAATAACTTCACAAACATCTAGACTGATGTTTGGCCAAATAATTGGGCATCATAATCTAGGAAAGTTGACGTAAGTTAATCATCACACATGCCTTTAGTCCTACATGTTAAAAATCTTCTAATTGAGTATTTGTGCACTGATTTGTCTTTGAAAACAGAAAATATAATAAAGAG
>NW_006287324.1:455520-476152 GCF_000327345.1 Myotis davidii | reverse complement strand
GTTGGGTTGTGATAGTCTATACTTACTGAATAACTTTCTTTCTTTTATAATGGGAACTTAGAAACCTAGTTATAATAATAGCAAAACAACTAACATTCATTGAATGCTTACTAGGTGCCAGGAAATGCATTAAGTATATATTGATCATGTTTATTGATTATATACTCAAATTACCTTAATCCCCACAAAACCCCTATAATATTTGTCTCATTTTTTATAGAAAATCAACACACAAAATGGCGAAAGAAATTGTCCAAAGTCTTAATACTACTAAATTGTAGAGACAAGTATCAAACTCAGGCAGTTTGCTTCTTGAGCTGTAATATTGGGGATGGAAGAAGCAATATTTGTATCCAAAACAAACTATTTTGAGTCTACTGAAAAAAGAATGATCAGTATTCTCAGATTAACCTTGATGAAATTTCTGATGACTAATATTCAGGTGCTTTCAATTGTAAAGCCAGATAAGAATCTCAAGTCTCAGAAAAAAAAAAGAATTGCAAGTCTGAATAACACTTAAGGAGAAATGAATATTATATCTATTAGCCAAAGCCTGAACTATATTTTATATATAGTATATAGCATATATGAATAAATTATGTACATATATAGTGCATGTGTTAGTAAATTATGAAGGTGATGGTTAAAATAATAAATATTAAATCTTCAAGGTAGGGAAAAATAATCATAGGTGCTGTAAAATCAAAATAAAAACTAGGAGGTATAAGTTTACTTTGCCAAGAAGAGGTACTTTTAGAAAATAAAGGTCATTAATACCCATTCTTGGATTTTTTTTGAAGTCCTACTTTTGAAGAAAATTTTTCTTGTTTTATTGAGTTGTTTTCTGTAGTTCAATCTAACTAAGTTCTTAGTCTAAGAGGCTTGGGGAGATCATCACTCAGTTTTATCGAGTTTTCTGGCTCATGAAAAATAAGTTAAAGATTTAAGACAGAGCCTTTCATGTCATCTGTCTGATTCCTTCTGAATCCTGCTCTGCCATTTTTTACTCATTGTTATCAATCTAGAAGGGTAAAGCCAGTGTCTTATATTCTATCTAGTAGTGACTTGGTTTGGCTGAGAGGTGACATTTTTTTCAACATTCAAACTGAGGCAGAATATTTGGAACTGCTGAAAGTGAATATTTAAAACTACCAAAATAGAGGCCTCAGAATAGAAATAATATGTGTTTCAGCAAAACTAGGTTGTTAAACAGCTTGCTATATATGGAATTGTGCATTCCTTTTGCCATTGAAGAATTGCACGGATGGAATTTCTCTGTTGCTAGTGGGAATGGGATTTTTATGATATCTTGAATAAAAGAAGTTTATAAGACTCACACAGAAGAATGAGATGTGGTAGACGTATTTATTTACATGTTATTATATATCTCAGTTTCCAAAGTCCAGTTTCCCCTAATCCAGTCTTGGAAAATTTGCAGCTGGGGATCCAACAGGGCTGAAAGCAAAGCCAGTGTCCAGAGTTTACATTCCATAATGGAGCTGAGTTCATCAGAGCATCTGGCTAGTGGTAATCCATTAGTCCGTTGTGTGGGGTACATGTGGCCTTGAGCCATGTGGGCAAATGCAAGGGTGCATGCCTCCTACAACAAGAGAACCAGGGGCTAGGCCAAGATAGGGAACTCCCTTTGTTCAGGAGCTTATGTATCTCAGATTTTTCACCCTTACAGTGGCCACACCTATTCTGGCCAATGACCTGCTCCCAAGTGTGACTGACACATAATCACCTTTTGTATGTCACCCAGACTTTACTGGGTGTGGATATAATATTTGCCTTCCCTCTATTCCTTTCCAGTTTATTCGTAACTGGGTTAATTACAACGATATCACCTTCACTAGTAATTGAGACAAATTTAAGCATATAGTATGAGCAGAGCATGCTCCTCTGCTGAGAGCTATAAGAATTCAAATGTCTTCCCTGTTTCTCTGCCTGGAAAGACTATTCATCAATCTGAATCTTACTTCTTTTGTAAAGTCAAGCAACCCAGTAAAGCAAACTTTCTTTCCATGGTTCTTTGCACTTACCTTAAATATAGCATTGTCATCCTGTATCATTGTCATTCTGTATTATTAGATCATGTCAATTTCCTCACTTAGGAATCTATCAGTTAAAGTAAAAATAATATCTCAGTTATGTAGGCACTAGAGGCCCAGTGCATAAAATTCGTGCATGGGGGTAGGGGGGTCCCTCAGCCCAGCCTGCACCCTCTCCAATCCGGGACCTCCTCAGTGGATGTCCGACTGCTGGTTAGATCAGGCCTAAACTGGCAGTCGGACATCCCTCTCATAATCCTGGACTGCTAGCCCCTAACCACTCCCCTCCCTGCCTGCCTGATCACCCCTACCTGCCCCCATGCCAGCCTGGTCGCCCCCAACTGCCCCCCTGCTGGCTTGGTTTCCCCACACAGCCTCCTGTTCAGTCATTTGGTCATCCCTCACTAATTTCCCTGCCATCCTGGTTGCCCCACACAGCCTGCTGTTTGGTAGTTACTGTGATGGAGTCCTGGACAATTCGCATATTCCTCTATTATTAGTATAGATAGTATAGATACCCATAAGCCAGAGTTCTTGGTTTTAGTTTTCTCAGTATTGAGATAGATTAGAATTCTGTGATGTTTTTTTAATTAACTAGAAAGTAATCAACATACAAATGAATAGATATATCAGAATATGTGAAGGAAATTTTCAAATAGTAAAGCATCTAGAAAATATTATTTCTTTTCAAGTATATTAATGAGCAACAGGAGAACAAGCTGTCCATCCTTGACAAATTATACTAAGTAACAATAACAATAGTAAAATAATAGGTAAAACTTATTGAATATTTGTTTGTTTATTACATGACTTATATGAGTGTAATCCCTTATAACCATCCTATGAGGTATGTGGTATTATCTCAATTTAATAGATAATAAACAAAGGCTGACTTTTGTTCAAATGCTCCTAGCTAGTATAGAGTCACCAAGCTTTAATCCTAAATCATCATATGCCTAAGCACTACATAATACCTGGCACAAGGGAAGGATGTGATTCACAGTTTGAATGAATTGCAAAATCAGAGCATGTGGAACCTTTAGATGTATAGAAGAACTAAATGTCTGTGATTTATTCATTTATTTTTGGGATGGGGGCAACACCACTGGGAAGAAAAGAAGGTGATCCAGGCAAATCTAGGACAAGGTTAATGACGTTTCTAAGAAACAATAAGCAATGTTTGTTAGTAGAAGACTTATTATATATGGGCTGTTTGCATTGGGATATACCTGGCTGCATAAATTGCTTATAATAAGGAAGCCTATGAATTTATAAAGCACAGCTCCCTGAAAAAAAGTAACACTTTGAATATATTTTGCCCTCACTGGTTTGACTTCAGTGGATAGAGCATTGACCTACAGAAATATACAGTGTCTATGGATGCATAAATTTGTGAATATAATTTTTATTGTATAAAGTATTACATATGTCTCCTTTATCATGAATATAATTAATGCTTCTGAATTTTAAGCTTAAACAGACAATTTTAATTTTTTATGCATAATGATTCTCCATTGATATTTTTTTTTTGATCCCCAGTGTGGGGCGTGCAGGAGGCAGCCAATCAATGATTCTCTCATCCTTCCTCTTTGGAATCAATAAAAATATATTTCTAAAGAAAAGAAAACAGGTTAAAATTAGCATTTTGAGGATTCTTAATTTTTTTAAAGAAGTATTACAGCTTAGGGCAAAAGACTGGTGTAAAACTGAAACAATGTTAAACTCCTCAGAATAACAGTGTGCTTCAGTAACATGATGCAAGCCAAAGAAGAACCAGAAACATGATACAGGCCAAAGGAGAACCAGAACCTCTTGAAATTGTATCCAAAAATAATCCTTCTTGTAAAAATATATTTGATATGTCTTTTGGGAAATGCTATAAATACAAATTATTTGAAAGTTATTAATGTATTCATTACTATGCTTTTCTTTCTGATCCTTCGGAAACATTGTCAAAGTCAATTAGCTCTGTGAGGTTCCAGTCCAGATGTTGGCATAGGGAAATGCTGTATTTGAATCCTCCTGTGACCACGCCAAAACCACAACTAAACTAGGAAACAATGATCACTCATAACCACCTGAAATCTAGCTGAATGGAAGTCCTACAACTAAGGATGTAAAGAAGAAGCCACATTGAGACTGGTAAGGGGTGGAGACACAGAACAGGTTGGTCCCACACCCATATGTGGCAGTTTAAAATCAGGAGGGATATATTGGCTATGGAGGCGCCCTTTGAGGAGAAAGGAGTCCAAGCCCCACACCAGGCCCCCAAACCTAGGGTCCCAATTCTGGGAAGAGAAGTCCCCATAACTGTTGTCTGTAAAAACCAACAAGAAGTGTGGCTAAGTGATTCAGAGGCTTCTAGAGTCCCAGGCAGTTCCTCCTAAAGGGCTTTAGCATTGACTTACTCAGATTTGATCCCTCTAAGCTCCAGCATTGGAGTAGCAGCTCAGAAAGGTATTGGGGACCTATAGGGAGGAACTGATTTGTCTGGCATCAGGGCAAGAACTAGAGGGCAGCTTTCTCCCAGAAAGAAGTGTTTCTTTCCTGAGGCTTACCCCTAATAGAGTCAATGGGTATGTACCATATCTGAGTCTCCATCAACCTGGCTCATACTATTGTCCCTGCCCTGGTGATTCCCTGAGACCCCATCCCACCTAACTTGTGGGATGTTTTTCAGTGGCTTTCCCATTAAATGGCCTATCTTGGTTCATGCTTTGGGCTTTCCTAAAGTCCCTTAATCAAGCAGAATCTGGCTTCACTATGCCCCTACCTCTTAAATGGCCACAGGTTTGGCACTGGCAGAAACCAGCCTTGGTTTGAAGTTTAGCCTCTCCTGGGCACCTCCAAGACCAGCACAAATAACAGCCATCTGCAGATCATTTTGTAGCTCATTCCAGGTGGCCCTTGTCAGAACATGAGTGGTGGCTGACCTTGGCCTACACCTCCTCGGAGGCCCCAGAGCCAGCACACCCATCAGAAAGCGTTAGACCACACTGAAGCACTGTCCAACCTCCTCCACAAAGGACACACTCAAGTGGTGAACCCAGACTATTACTTTATGAAATTCTTTGTATCTTGTTACATGATTTGTCTTCCTTACAGCAATTAGTAACATTCACATCCTGCTTCCCCCATGACTCCTCTGGATCTCTGGGTATAGTTTCTTGCCTTAAATTAAATTAAATCTCTCCTTGGTCAGAAAACAAAATTAGATGTTAGTATTTGTTTAAGGTTATATTTTCTATAGAGATATAACATTAACAATTCTTATTACTCCCACCCATGGGCCTAGAGTAGATATCTCCTAAAGTTCTTTGAGTTTTCACCTAGATTCATTAAGAAAAGTTTCCTATTTTCCAACACCACAAGGGAAACAAGCTAAAGGATCTAGAATTGCCTCTTTTCTAATAAATCCCAAGTATATTTTCATTTTTCCTGCCGTCACTGTTAAATTTACTCATAAGATATGACACACCATAAAATTGACTCTGCATATCCTATAGCATAATGACAGGCCATTCATTATAGCCTATTTATTACAGGCCATTTATATAGATCTAGGATGTAGCCAAAAAAAAGCAAAAAAGTTCACTAGAGGTTAAATGACGCAGGCAGGACATAGGAACAAGTTTGCCTACCATCTTTATAAAAAGGCATGTGCAGATCACAGAGCAGAGAAGCACATTACTAGAGAATGTCCAGAAAAAAAAAGCAAAGACTCATTCAAAAATGACTTGGAAAATATTTTCTTTGAAAAATTCTTTGTTATATGAGTTGAAATCTATTTTTTCTGAGTAGTTAGACTTTTGGGTTCTTAGACCTGCTGCAGGACCCAACATGGTGTTTTCTTAGTTTAACTAACCCTTATGATGAGCCACATTGAACACCTGTGTATTCTGAAGG
The DNA here is from genome assembly GCF_000327345.1 of Myotis davidii. Lineage (NCBI taxonomy): Eukaryota > Metazoa > Chordata > Mammalia > Chiroptera > Vespertilionidae > Myotis > Myotis davidii. Next base: position 470,195 of record NW_006287324.1, on the reverse strand, counting down.
ATACAGGGTAGGAGGTCCAGCTTACCAGCAAGGGCATCTTTCTTTTTTAAAAAAAATATATTTTATTGATTCTTTACAGAGAGAAAGGGAGAGAGATAGAGAGTTAGAAACATCGATCAGCTGCCTCCTGCACATCTCCTACTGGGGATGTGCCCGCAACCCAGGTACATGCCCTTGACTGGAATCGAACCCAGGACCTTTCAGTCTGCAGGCCGACGCTCTATCCACTGAGCCAAACCGGTTTTGGCAAGGGCATCTGTCTTTAGCCATTTTCTTCAGTGGGACAGTCTTCACAAGAGTTCACATAACCATCTGGGATCTGGCTGCTTTGATTCTCCAGGTGATGGCTCATGTGTCAGAAAAAAAGGCTCACATTGACCAAGTAAAGGGAGTTCCCAGCTGAGAAGGTCCCTGTACCAGAGGAGCCAACTCCTTTTGTAACAACTCTATAAGCATAACTTCCAAAGTCTCTGCAAGAGATATACCCATTACAAGAGTTGCATGATTGGAGGAGCCCAACACCATGATTTCTGATAAGGTGTTCATGCTTCAAGAGCAATTTTATCCCAGAAAATGTAGATTGCAGCACAATCTACTCTTTATTCAGTTGCTGGGAGAACACAGAGAATTAACTTGTAGTTCAATTCTCACACAGAAGAAAAAAAGAGTTCCTTAACCTTTTACTCAAGTCAGCATTTTCCAAAGTGACTTCCATAAAGCAGCTCCTTCCCAGAAGGGATGGAGGGAGGGTAGGGAGAGAGAGAAAGTGAGAGTAACAATAAAAAAAGGAAGACAGAAGAAAGGAGAAAGAGAGGGAGAAAGAGAGAAAAACATCTATATGGGAGAGACACATTAATTGGTTGCCTTCATCATGAACCCTGACTGGGGAGAGAAATAAACCATTGGCAACCCAGGTACCTGCCCTGGACCTGGAATCCAACCTGGGACTGTTCTCTATGCAGTCCAAAGTTCTAACCACTGAGAACACAGGCAAGGGCTAGTTTTTTGTTTGTGTTTTTTTTTTTTTTTTCAAACCAGAAAAACCCATAAGGATGTATGATGAGTACCTGAATTTGATTGTTTGATTGTAAAGAAAATGAATTTCCATGCATAAATGATGCCATAGAATTAAAGATGTCTTTGGCTTCCTCAAAAATGCCCACCTTTATTTTTTAAATATAAATTTAATGAACAAATACACTAAACAGAAAAGACTTCTAGCATATTAAAATGAGTTGACTGATTCCAGGGAGATTAGTGTTGCTACTGCTTTTGATATCCTTACCAAGAGCCACCTATGAATTAGAACTCCATAAAGACAGGCCAGTGTGGGAAAACCTGCTCCATTCCTCTCACTGATGCACCAATACAAAACTAGAGTCTATGGCTGCATATTTCAAACCTTAATCAGTAGGAAAGTCTGAGTCTTGGCACACATAAAACATGGGCTATAAATTAGCCATAAAAAGGGCACTACACCATCCATGATCTGAGTCTCAGTCTAAATTTACAAGCTGTTTGCAAAGCCTCTGAGACTAATGGATGAATAAAATATTCTAGACAACTAGTAAAATACGTATTATGCTTGATTGAAAAGTACGGTAGCTGGCGGCTCTGATTGATGAAGGGTGAATTACTGTCAATGCCTGTAATAATTGTCACAGTATTTCACTGAGTCAGGACTCTATATGGTGTCCCCTGGTTTAAGAGCTGTGGATGGAACCATGATTAATTTATCACTGGGAAATTTTAGAATTCTGCAACTTTTCGACTAAAAGCAGGACAGCCTTTCATGTGCTCCTAGGGAGGGAGCCATTCTCTTGCTACCCAACCTACATGGGTCAGGGATGAAGTCTTCTTCAACTTCTCAGTTCTGATTTTGCTCTGAGATCACATATAATATGATCATTAAGATAATCCAAATCTCTTTTAGACAAGAAAAAAATTGAGTATTTAGTTGTCCTCATTCATGAAAATTTCAGCCATGCTCCATGTAGATCTGTTGGTTGAGCATTATCTCATGCACCCTGCATCATGGTTTGAGTCCAAGTCAGAAAACATGCCTGGGTTTTGGGCTTTATCCCAGAAGGGGCCTGTAGGAGTTGGTCAGTTGATGTTTCTCATTGATCTCTCTCTAAAATCAATAAAAACATATTCTTTAAAAAAAGGTTCATAACTTATTTTTGACACCCACTGCTTGGGAAGGCTGTGTGAAGTCTGCCTTGAGGAAGAATGAGACATTGACCCGGAGTTGCCTGGGCCCTCTGAGCAGGTGAGCTCAGCTTAAGTGAAGAAGGCATCTGCAGGATGCCAGGTAATCTAGCTCCAAGAATCAGGCTGAATCTTTGACAGGTGATCAGAGGTGAAAGCCTAGTTGCTAATTCATCCCCCAAGGAGAGGCAGGTGGTTTGGGACAGGTCAGAGATGGATGGGGTCATACAGATTGTTGGACAAGCAGAGGCCTGTTCAACAAGCCAAAATCAAGGCCACAGTCAGGATCAGAGTAGGATCAGCAGTGAGAGGCCCCATTCAGTCCAGACAGAGATGCATTTACTATGCAGAGTCTTTTAATATCTTATGGAGAGTCCCAACAGCCCTAAACTGGGTCTAAGCAAAGCCAAGCCTGTCCTCAGAAGGGTGATTGAAGGTCATCTGGGCCCCATGTGCTAGCTTGCCAAGGAGGGTCCCTCTGAAAAAGTGGACTGCAAGCTGAGACCTGAAAGACAAGAGAGATCATGAGAAATGGAGGCAGTGAGGACAGGGCGGGTGGGAGTTCTAAGCTGAAGGAAGTATCCACAGAGCAGGGAGAGTAGTGAGTTCAGTTGGGGTGAATACAGTTTGCTATTGGAGGGAAACAGACTCAGAGGAAGAACAGTCAGGACCATGGAAAACTAGAACAAAGGAAAATATGGGCAGAGGTGATTCATTCATTTTCTTCTCATCCTCCACAAGACCCCAAATGGAAGACATGCTGAAGGGGGAAGGCGACAGAATGAAAGAGAGGGACATTCAGCACCTTTTGATTCCAGTCATAAATTCTGTGACACAGTAAACAGTACTGTGTTAGTTTTCATATAATATTTATATATGATTGATAGTAATAAGTAATAGTAAATAATTAATAGTATATCACTAACAATAATTTGATATAATTTGAAATCATTTCATGCCACTGAGCTAAATACCACAAACCCAGCAGAGAGAATATGACATTGGTTCCTAGAGCATGTTCCCTCCCTCCCTCTCTATCTCTTCCCTCCTACCTTCCCCCGACCGCCTCCCTGCTTTGGTGTCTTCTGCCATTTATTTCAACCAGCATTTTCCCATAGTCCCTAGAAAAATACCCTTATTCACTGATTAGGCAAATTTCTTATTCCTTCAAATTTGTCCTGGATACCTTTCAAGTTGACTATGTAAAATCATAGTATGTGACCAGGTGGACATAGATACAAAACTTATGTTGCTAGAAAGCATGCATTCAGACTCTGCCTTATAAAGAAGATATGCCTATACCCATATTGTTTGTAAACTTACTAAGTTGTGGGGAAGCACAGGATTTGGTTGGAATGTTTATAAGGAGGATTCTCCAAAAGGTCAAGGGGCCTCTGAGGGGACCTTGCGGAAGACAGCAGCCTCTACCTTGACTTTTCCAAACAAGTCTGATCCCTGGGGTGTTTTGCTAGAATCTCTATGTTTAGTCTTTAAAGACCTGACCTTGTAGAAGCATATACTTCCTCAAGGATGCTTACCCTGCTGATTGTATCTAGAGGTTAATTTTAGTTCAAACTGTTATGACAATAAAAGCCTAAGAAGGCAGGCGAACAGGACTCTGGGGGTATAAGAGAAGTATCTCAGAGATCATCTTCAAGTCAGAAATTATTTTGAGGTATCACTTTTTATCTTAAAAATTCAGTTGAAAGTAATATTCTTTTCCTTAATGTGCTCGATGTTGGTTTTAGTAGTACTGTTTTAAATTGCTTGCCATTAAACAGGACTCTGGGGGTATAAGAGAAGTATCTAAGAGATCATCTTCTAAAGTGAACTAATTTTTTTTTAAAATTTTGCTACTAAAGCAAACTTTTCCCTTAGCCTTCTCTCGCATAGAAATGAGTGTCAGAGCACTCTGTTCATCTGTCGCTCAGGGCCTGCAGGTCAGCCCTGGCACTAAGTATCCACAATTCAGTTCTCTATCTTTCTACTTATCAAGCTGTTTTCTCTTCAGCATTCCTAAGAGCCCTAGCTGTTCATAGGCATTTCTAAAGCCAAAGTCAATAGTCAGAGAGAGGAAATCATAGAAAGTTACACATGAAAGGGATCTTGCATATTAATCTCAAACCCATCCTCAAATTTTAAAAAAGAGAAGAGTAGAATTCAAGAAAGCAAATGGTCCATGTGAACCTTTACTGTGAGGTGGTGGAGGAACAAAGTATAAGCCACCAGACTCCAAATTCTGTGACCTTTCCTCTCATCCAGAATGAATGACAGTGGTTATCCAACTGACAGTCTGCCCACCTAGGGTGGACCACGGACAAGGCAGGAGCTTGCAAGCTCTGAAAGCCAGAGCTTCCTTTTGAGGACCCTCAGCAAGGCCATCAAACACAGTAGAGGTCAGACGGTAGGCTTTGCAGAAATGGAGAGTAATTTTTTTACAGTTTATAGTCATATTATACTAGTCTGCTATTCACTCATCTCTGCTGTTTTTCTGGTGTATACACATTCCTGCACTGCTCAGCTATGTGCTGGTGGCAATGAGATGCAGAACATAAAACCATAGGAGAACACTGGCATTTTTAAGGTCCTAATTTTATTTAATGGCAAGCAATTTAAAACAGTATTTCTAAAACCAACATCGAGCACATTAAGGAAAAGAATATTACTTTCAACTGAATTTTTAAGATAAAAAGTGATACCTCAAAATAATTTCTTACTAGAACATGATCTCTGAGATACTTCTCTTATACCCCCAGTGGATATGACTTCATTCTTCTATGTGAGGGTTTGAAGGCAGGGTACAATTCAGGAGAATGTTAATTAAAAAAATTAAAAATAAACAATAGCTGGTATGAAATACTTTGGTTAAACAAATACTATCCTAAATCACAGTTCATTATGTATCACTTTGGATCTTCAAATTATTAAATATCACTAAAAATCCTAGAGATTCAAATTAAAAGGACAATGAGATAACACCTCACACCTGGCAGAATGGGTGCCATTAATAAATCAATAAACAACAGTGCTGGTGAGAATGTGGAGAAAAGGAACCTTAGTACACAGCTGGTGGAAATGTAGACTGGTACAGCCACTATGGAAAATAGTGTGTAGTTCCCTCAAAAAATTAAAAATAGAACTACCATTTGACCCAATGATCCCACTTCTAGAAATATATCCTAAGAAGTATGATGCACCACTCAGAAAGAACATATGCACCCCTATTTCATAGCAGCACTGTTTACAATAGCTAAGATCTGGAAACAGCCCAAGTGCCCATCAGTAGATGAGTGGGGAAAATAAAGCTGTGAAACATTTACACAATGGAATACTATGCAGCTGTAAAAAAGAAGTATTTTTTACCCTTGGAGGGACCAAGAGAGTATTATGCTAATCAAAATAAGCCAGTCAGAGAGAAAGACAAGTATCACATGATTCATTCATATGTGGAATATAATGAACAAAATAAACTGACAAACAAAATAGATTCAATGTCATGGAAGCTTGCAACAGACTGATGGATCTCAGAGGAAGAGGGAAGAGATCAACCAATGAACTTACATGCATTTAAGCATAACCCATGGACACAGACAATAGTGGGGTAAAGGCCTGGGGAGAGGACAGAAGTGGGGAGGAGGAGGGTCAATTAAAGGTAAAACTGGGACATCTGTAATACTTTAAATAATAAAGATAAATTTAAATTAAAAATTATAAAACTGTATAAATTTAAGAACCCATTCATTTTGTAAACATTATAACTGAAAAACACCTCTTTTCATTTTCTTCAAAATTTCCTCTGAAGATGTGTCAATCCTGACATTTTATAGCAGTGTTGAGGGCAACCTTCCCACCTTCAGTCTGACAGTGGATCTGTCAGACACTGTCAGCCCTCTGACTGCAGAAGGTCACACCTGTGAAGAAGGTTTTCAGGGCACTAGGGGATGAGAAATAAAATAGTCTCAGAGTTTCTTTTTTTAATTTTTAAAAACACATTGATTCCTGCAGAGAATAAGCAGTTAAATTTTGAGGGAGCTTTTTTGATTCAAGTTGAGTGATTGTACTTCTAATACATCCACCTGATTCTAAATTAATAATGAATACCGCTATGAGGTAGACACTAGACAGCTACATATTCCATTTCACTTTTCCTTGAGGCTTTGAAGTCTTTTAACTCCACAGAGTTTTTCTTATAAAAGGCTTTGAACCCATGTAACAATTCATCTTATCGGCATGTACCCTACTATAACTAACATACTCTCTGTTCAGAAGAATTCTAAAATAATTTGAGCATGAAATAAAAAACAAGAATGAGGGCCCAGTTGGCCTTGCTCAGTGGTTGACCATCAACCTATGAGCCAGGAGGTTATGGTTTGATTTCCAGTCAGGACATATGCCCTGATTATTGGCTCAATCCCCAGTGTGGGAAGTGCAGGGGGCAGCCGATCAATGATTCTCTCTCATCATGGATGTTTCTCTCTCTCTTTCCTTCTCCCTCCCTCTCTGAAATCAATAAAAATACCTTCACAAGACAACTGTCATTAAGAAAACATGACAAAAATCTGCTCTCTGGGTTTCTCTTGAAATAATAATAGGGAAACTGTATATAGTATAGAAATTCATGCCCAACATAGTACTTAGCAGAGAGAACATGCCGTTAAGCCTTCTCTCATAGGCCAATATGCCCACGGCTTGATTTCAATAGTCAGGTTTTGAGAGCTCAGCTTAGCCACTCCATGGTATTGCTTCCTCAACAATCATTTTGTTTGGCCAAGTAGCCTACAGGGATCTTGAACTGATAGTGTCCCTCATGCCAGCACACATCCAAGAGAGCAAACCGCAGAGTCACAAGTCAATCAAGTTCCTCATTGACTTCCCCAACAGACTTTGTTTGGATCAACCATCTGCCCTGCCTCCCAGGCCCTTCTGTTTTTGCACCCCTTCAATAAGACACATGGAGGATATGCCAAAACCTTGCTCTTTGGGTTTGAGTTGATCAATCAGGCCTCGGTCCTAGGACCTCAAAGTACCCAGACCCAGGGACTTAAGAAGGACATGTGCTCCAGGTCCCATTTTTCTTCTTGTCTGCACTCTGCCTTGACTGCCCCATATAGTCCCTTGAGGTGTGTCATCATCTACTTCCTTCAGGAACTGTGAGTAATAAAATTCTCTATTATAACTTCTCTTGTTGTGTTGATACCCAAATAACTACTGGGCACCCTGTGCTCTACTTAACAAAGTCAGAACAACATGGATTCCAGATCTTCTCCTGGGTATAAAACTACGATAGGGGAATACTGAAAATAGAAGAGAAGCAGGCATAAAATATCTATCCAGAAAGGAGGGTTCAGAAGAGGTGGACACCGTGCATATGAATGAACAAATCCAAGCACAGCTCAGAGGACTCAGGAAAGGTGACACTCAGTGAAAAATCTGCTACTTAGCATAGAAAACACAAGAGCAAAGGCTGTGTCATTGTTGTGAACCTTGACCACTAACACAGTGAGATAGCTAGAATACACAATCCTGTTTCTCCCATCATCCCGGGAATCAATTGAATTCTCATTGATGTCATAGCAAATGGTAAAATATTAACAAAGGGATGTTTAGAATAGATATGAAGTTACTTCTTGGTAAATGAATTAGGCCAAACAATCCCATTTTTATAAACAAATCCATGTGACTTTTCTGATACACAATGACCTATTCCAAGGCCCAGTTCAGTGAATTTTGTTTATAGATGAGGAATTTATTTCCTTATAATAACAGATCCAACCTTACTCAGCCAAAAAAGGACCAAAGTCATTACTTGAAATTTTTATAGAAAACAAACAAACAAACATGTGGCATTTTATTTGTTCATAATTTAATAATTTTAAACAAACATTTATTGAGTGTTTCCATGTGCCTGGGTATTGTACTGGGTGCTGGAGCTTTAAGAATAAATAATCAGACCCCGCTGCTACCCACAGGAAACTTACAAATTTCTGTGGGAGAAAAATATATGAAGGATAAATTACATAGTTGTGTGCCATGTAATAAGTAATGAACCTGGTGGCATTCAGGGGCACCTACCTCTGAATGAGAGGAGGGATTCAATGATCAGTAAGAATGTCATTGAAGGGATGAACCTAGAACCGAGAACTAAGGCATAACTTGGAATTCTCCAAGAAAAAAAAAATATGTGCAAAGATACATAAATGTGAAAACATATATTTTATTCCTGGGACCAGCAAATAAGTTTGCACAACTGAAATATATTGGATTTATAAAGGAAAGAGCCAAATAATAATGATAAAGTTGGATAAGCAGTTATGATCCCATATAATGCAGAGCTTTTTATAGATTTCACAAGCAGGGTCCTGTGGCTGATGGGAAGCTGTGATGCCTAAGAACAAGATCACATTCACATTTCTATATCGGCAGCTGGATGGATAATGACATGGAGGGAAAGAAGCTAGAGGTAAAGTAACTGTAAGAGGCTGGTGAGATGCTCCAGAAAAGGAGAGGGTGCTGGCAAGAAGGAACCCAGTGGTGTAGCCATGAAGTGAAGAAGCAGATAGGAAAGGGTTTAAGGAGATGGAATCAGCCAGGCTTGCTTTTCAGTTGATTTTTATAGTGAAGAGGAGAAAGAATAAATGAAGATAACGAGTAAACAAAATAGACAGTACAAACTTTTTACACCTGAAAAAGTCTAAGGTCACAATGCATAAAAGTTTGCTGTGTGGCAAAGTGGCACTTTAAAGAAAATATAGTGGCATAAACATATTTATTAGAAAATAAATGTCTGGATAATAACTATACAAAACTTTAAATTTAAAAATTAAGAAGGTGGCATAGTCCCATTTTTCTATTTTCTCCTTAGTTTCTTTTGCCCTAGAAGATGTATCCATAAACATATTGCTATGAGAGATGTCTGCGATTTTTCTGCCTATGATCTCTTCTAGGACTTTTATGGTTCCACAACTTACATTTAAGCCTTTTTTAAATATATTTTATTGATTTTTTGCAGAGAGGAAGGGAGAGAGATAGAGAGTTAGAAACATCGATGAGAGAGAAACATCGATCAGCTGTCTCCCGCACATCCCCCACTGGGGAAGTGCCCGCAACCCAGGTACATGCCCTTGACCAGAATCGAACCCGGGACCCTTCAGTCCACAGGCCGACGCTCTATCCACTGAGCCAAACCGGTCCCAGCACATTTAAGCCTTTTATCCATTTTGAGTTTATCCTTGTGTATGGTGTAAGTTGGTGGTCTAGTTTCATTTTTTTTGCATGTACCTGTCCAATTTTCCCAACACCGATTATTGAAGAGATTGTCTTGACACCATTGTATGTTCTTGCTTACTTTGTCAAATATTAATTGCCTGTAATGGTTTGGGTCAATTTCTGAGGTCTGTATTCTATTCCATAGATTTATATGCCTGTTCTTGTGCCAGTACCAGTACCAGACTGTTTTGATTACAGTAGCTTTGTACTATATCTTGATATTTGATGTGATCCCTCCAACTTTGTTCTTCTTTCTCAAGACTGCTGAGGCTATTTTGGGGTCTTTTTCTGGTTCCATATAAATTTTTGGAGAGTTTGTTCTAGGTCTGTGAAATATGCCATTGTTATTTTAATAGGGATTACATTGAATCTTTAGATCACTTTGGGTAGTATGGACATTTTAATGATCTTAATTCTACCAATTCATGAACACGGTATATTTTTCCACTTGTTTATATCTTCCTCTCACTCTTTTTTTAACATCCTGTAATTTTCTAAATAAAGGTCTTTTACATCCTTAGTTTATCCCTAAATATCTTAATTATTTGTTGTAATGATAAATGATATTGCTTGTTTAGTTTCTCTTTCTTATTATTCATTATTGGTACATAAAAATACTATCAATTTCTGTGTGTTAATTTTGTATTCTGCTACATTGCCAAATTCATTTATTAAATCTAGTAGTTTTTTTGGTGGAGTCTTTTAAGGTTTTCTATGTACAATATCACGTCATCTGTGAATAATGAGAATTTTAATTCTTCCTTTCCAATTTGGATGCCTTTTATTTCTACTTCTAGTCTGATTACTGTGGCTAGGATCTCCAGTACTATGTTGAATAAGAGTAGTGAAAATGTACATCCCTGTCCTGTTCTATTCTTAAGGGAAATGGTTTTAGGCTTCTACACAGCAAAAGAAGCCATCAACAAAATGAAAAGGGAGCCCACTGTATGGGAGAACATGTTTGTCAATGATACATCTGATAAAGAGTTAACTCCAAAATACACAAGGAACTCATACAACTTGACAAAAGAAAGATAAACAATTTAATTAAAAAATGGATAAAGGACCTAAACAGACACTTCTCCAAATTGGACATACAGAGGGCTAAAAGACATATGAAAAAATTTCAAAGTCACTGATCATCAGAGAGAAGCAAATTAAAATGACAATGAGGTACCACCTCACCTGTCAGAATGGTTACAATCAACAAATGACAAGTGCTGGCCGGATATGGAGAAAAATGAACCCTAGTACACCTCTGGTGGAAATGCAGAGTGGTGCAGCCACTATGGTAAACAGTATGTAGTTTCCTAAAAGAACTAAATATGAAACTTCCATTTAACCCAATGATCCCACTTCCAGAAATATATCCTGAGAGACCTAAAACATCAACCAGAAAGAATGTATGCACGCCTATGTTCATAGAAGCACAATTTACAATAGGCAATATCTGGAAACAGGCCAACTGCCTATCAGTAGATGAGTGGATAAAAAAGCTGTGGTACATTTACACCATGGAATACTATGCAGTAGTAAAAATAAAGGATCTTTTACCCTTTGAGACAGTATGGAGGGACCTGGAGAGTATTATGCTAAGTGAAATAAGCCAGTCAGAGAAAGGTAAGTATCTCATGACCTCACTCATATGTGGATTCTAATGAACAAAATAAACTGATTAATAAAATAGACCCAGAGACATAGAAGCATGGAACACACTGTGGAATCTCAGAGGGAAGGCATGGGAGGGTGGGTGGTAGATAAGAGATCAACCAAAGGACTTGCATGCATCTACACATAATAATAGGACAGTGAAGACCTGGAGTGGGGTATGGATGTGAGTTAGAAGAGTCAATGAGGGGGGAAAGGGGGACATATGTGATACTTTCAACAATAAAGGTTTTTAAAAAATTAAGGAGGAAAATATTTAAAAACTTTAAATAAATTTGAAAAAATAAAATAAAGATGTTTAAAAATAATAACCTTTTAAAAAACAGAAATAGTTATTCAAAGCATAAGGATAGAAGGGAGGGGGAGAGACAGAGACAGAGAAACATTGATGTGAGAAAGACACATTAATTGGTTGATTCCTGAACGTGGGCTCAGGATCGAGCTTACAACCAAGGTATGTGCCCTTGACCAGAATTGCACCTGGAACCCTTCAATCTACAGGCCAATGCTCTACCCACTGAGCCTGCATTTTTAATATCCTCTTTTCTTCATTCTGCTCCTGCACTCAGTTTCACATCCCTTTCACAGCTGTCACATTATTTACATTAATATCATCTCTGGAATTCATAAATGAATACCTTTCAAATTCTTCCAAGGATACACAATTAATGTACTTTAGTGTTTAGGCAAAATCATTAATAATCCTCTTTAGAAAAAGAAGATAGTTCAATTTGTTGTGACTATCTGTTATCTGTCCAGAATGAAGTTGGGCCAATGTTGATCACTGGTTTCCAGTAACTATCTATAATAATAAAAGTGTAATATGCTAATTAGACCAGAAAGCCGAACTACCTTCCAGATGTCATTATGTACATCCTTCTAGAATAAACTACGGTGGTGGGGCTGAGGCAGAGGCGGTTAGGGGCAATCTGTCAGATAGGCAAGTGTTTAGGGGTGATCAGGCAGGCTGAAGTGGTTAGGGGTGATCAGGCAGGCAGGCAGAGTGGTTAAGGGTGAGCAGTCAGACAGGCGAGTAGTTAGGGACAATGAGGCAGGCAGACAGAGTGGTTAGGGGCTATCAGGAAGGCAGGCAGGCCAGCAGTTAGGAGCCAGTGGTCCTGGATTGTGAGAGGGATGTCTGAGGGGTCCCGGATTGCGAGAAGGTGCAGGCTGGTCTGAGGGAACCTCGCCTCCCGTGCACAAATTTTGTGCACTGGGCCTATAGTTACTAATAAGGCTACTTATAGAAACTGTCCACCATTCTTTAAAATTGATCCGGATTATAAGATTGTTTTAAATTCAGAGCTTAAGTCAGTATTTTTGACACAGAATCACTTTTCAAAATTTTATTATGTATTTTATTTTTTTACACTTTTTTTTTATATTTTATTGATTTTTTACAGAAAGGAAGGGAGAGAGAGAGTCAGAAACGTCGATGAGAGACATCGATTAGCTGCCTCCTGCACATCTCCTACTGGGGATGTGCCCGCAACCCAGGTACATGCCCTTGACCGGAATCGAACCTGGGACCTTTCAGTCCGCAAGCCGACGCTCTATCCACTGAGCCAAACCGGTTTCGGCTATTATGTATTTTAAACCATCTACATTTTCCTGCTTCTCTTTCTTGATGTTGGACATCTTATTAATAAACCTCTTCAGAATTGTCCTAATATTAATGCAAATCTCTTCACTGAATTTTCTCAACATTCCCAGATGGGGATCTGTGCTGATACAACTCTTCATGCAAAGTGAATGACATAAAAATGATTGAGAAAATGTATTAGTGATGCTGATGAGTTTTGTCAATCAAATAGTAAAGAATTAACTGTTTTTCTTAAAGTTAAGAAATAAGGGTATATAGAAATGCTTGTGTAGAAAATCTTCTATCTTTCTCAGACCCCTCATAAAAACATCTGAACTGTAATACAAAGTAAGAGATAAAGTAAAAAGGGGTCAACAGGGGCTCTGCTACTAAGTAGCTGCAAAATCTGGACCAAGTCTCAATTCACCTCTTTGGAACTCAGTCCCTAAACACTTTATTTTTAAAACCATCATTGTGATCATCTATAAGGTTTCCTCAGCCTTAATAGGATTCTGATATCAAACTGATTTTATTTCAGATGACATTTATTTTAATTTTTCAAAAATTGTGAAGCAAAAGTGCACACTAGTTGAGGGTGGTAACTATATCAGTGCCTTTACATAAACATTACAGAACTACTATCAGGAATTTTAAAATATAATATATGGAAAAGCATCTTTCAACTGTAAAACATAACGATTAAGGTGTTGCTGTTTTTTTCCTAAAATTAAATCCATTTTGTTTCAAATTAAATCCATTCCTTGCAGAACCATTAAATAGAAAAGAGATTCAGAAGTTCTCATTCTGGATTTTTTCATCTAATTTTTATGTTACAGGTCTGACTATAATCTGTCCTGAGTCTCTAAAGATAGGGTTATAAGATTTTCAGTTAGAAGAAATTACACATATATACACACACCTCATAATATTTCAATTAAGTAAATATACCCATTACTTATTAATTTAAAATAAAAAATGAAATATATTTTAAAATTTAAAACTACTGAATACAACTATCTGTCAACATTAATACTTCCTATTTATTATTGGTTTACCACAGACTAAGCCAAGGGGAGTTGAGTTACCAACAAGTGAGGTCACAAGCACTTCCTGACCTGAATCTAGAAATACAAAATGCTGACAGCAATGTAGTTTGAACAGGAAGTACAATGACTTCCATTAATTAACATGGTTTAAGCTTGATTTTATGTTCTGCATGAGAGAGAATTTCCATGGTTACCTTCCTTTCAGGGGTTGTCCTACCTCGTCACCCTCTTTTGCACTGTCATTGGTATGAAATAACCTGGAGTCCCCATTAACTGCTGCTTATGTGTCAAGGTACAGCCCCTGTTATCCTACATGAGATTTCCCTTGAGAAATAAGCCAGCAGAAGAAGTTGACATTTGAATAATCTTCTGAATATATATAATTTCTCACCACAGCCTCAGGAAATCAATCTAACAGTCAAATACAAGACTTTATTAGAAGCTGCACTGTAATGGCTATAGGAAAATAAGACTCAAATTTGAAGGAAATAATTTTCTCATTATTGATTTGCTCAAATAATGCACAGCTGGACCTTAAAGAACTTATTAAATTCTTTATGTTTGGAGCATCCTATAATCAGTACTCGGAGCATCTCTAGGTTACTACAGGGATGAGGAAGGTACCATCCCGCTTGCTGTCCAGCATTTCCTCAGCCTGCATGCGGTTGATCTTGCCCACATACCAGGTTCCACCAGGTTCCTTCCTCAAGGTGAGGGAGGTCATCCTCATCCTCCATCAGTGCATACTGGTCTTCAGTCTCATTTTTGATTCCCAACCGCTCGTTGATTTTCTTTTGCCAGGCGCCTTTCTGGGTGAGCCATTCCAGGTACTGGTCTCGGATCTTGCACAGCTGCATCAGGTCTGGCTTCAGGCTATTCATGGGCTTACCTAGGTTGTCAAG
>NW_006287324.1:450927-455385 GCF_000327345.1 Myotis davidii | reverse complement strand
TCAGCAGGATCCTCTGCATCTCTTTTTCATGGCCCTCACACCGGAAGTGCTCCAGATACTCCTTGCTTCACTTCTCTTGAGTCTGGCCCTGCTCTTGGAAGATCTTGTTGGTTTCATTGAAGGCTTCCATTGTGGTGCACTTCATCTGCAGTTCCTGGGAGGTGCATGTATACTCCTCATAGAGCTGGTCGTACTCGCAGCTCTTGTCCTCTGCTTCAAACCAAGGTAACAAACAAATAATTTCCCGCCAGAAGTCACTTCCATATACTACAAGACTGAGGACTATAGGGCTGACTATGTACATGCTCAGTAACAGGCTCATGTCCTAGTCTTAGGTGCCCAGGCATCCTCCACAATTCCACAATCCTCTGGTTGCATACTTCTGGTTTTTCTAGCTCCTCCTTAAGTGGTGTTTCTTTCAGTCACGTGCAACGTCCAGGACCTCTGGTTGGAGAGGATTTTCCTGTTCTTTGACATTGGAAATATTGGAATCAGTGAAGTTTTGGGAATACTGCCACTGCCATGAACATGTCGGTCCCAAGTGCACTCATGAAACAACTGCCCATTCAGTCCACTGCTGGCACCAACCTACCTCACAATGAGAAAGGTACTGTGCTGAAATATTTTCCAATCGGATTTTCCTCTTCATTCCCCAGCACACTCCAAACCTACCCTGGGCCGACCACCCCAACCCTGCAGACCCTTAAGACCTCCCCCCTATTTCTTTGACTTTCCTCCATCAAACTTGCACCCTATCATGTTGCCTAGGGATGCTCCTAACTGCTCCTTGGGGGTGGAGGGCAGCCTGGGCAAGGTGCCATGGTGTTCTGGTCTCTGCTCATTTTGGTCATGTAGTCACCTTTTGGGAATGGCTAAAGGCATTTCCCCAAACCTGAATAGGATACATTAAATTGGTTGCTTGGCTGCCAGACAGTTAAAAGGCATCTTAATCTACATGTTATTGTCTCCTGCTGGCCAAACACCTGTACCTCCTGTAGGCTATTCCCCAAACTGACAATGCTTCTGTACCCTTTGAAATCTTACCCTTTGAAGTATATTATCTCCACCTTGCCTTAGGACAAATTGTGTTAATAAAAGCAGGGATCCTAGACAAAAAGGCACTCTTCAGTTCCTTTAGTTGAATGTCCTCTGACCCCCAATGCCTTTCAAAATTATATCTACCATTCAGACTCTTTATTAGTCTCTGGATTCCTATGTCTTCTTCGAGTAGCCTTTTCCAGATTCCTGAACCCTTCTTAATGCTGGGACAAGAACCCCGGCACTTAGGCCCTAGCCAGGTGGCTTAATTGGTTGGTGCATTGTCCCATACACCAAAAAGTTGCAGGTTTGATTCACAGTCAGTCAGGCCACATACCTAGGTTGTGGTTTTCATGCCAGATCTCTGGATGCCTGCAGGAGGCAACCAATCCATCTCCCCCTCTCCCTTCTTCTCTCTCTCTAAAAATCAATAAGAAACATGTCCTCAGGTAAGAATTAATATATATCTTAAAAGTACTAAATGTACACATTTAGTACTTTTAAGAACAAAATTTTCTTATCTTTTGGCACTATTACAATGTTCATTTTATTTAAAAATGCAAACTCTATCTTAGACTTCCAATACCAATAAGACACAGTGGTCTTATTCCTTCCAGGTTCTCCTACTTAAAACTATAAATCTTCCTCCTCTCTGCCTTATATGGTAGGTGTGGATTCCATTGTCAGTGCACAGAAAGCTGACCTTTCCACCAGGCCTGCAGAAACAGGCTGTTCCTACACTCCCCGGGCCTGGGCAGTATCAGCAGTGTGACAGCCAACATGGTATCCACATCTGCCCAGCAGCAAGGAAAGTTAATAAGGGTGTGGAAGGCAGGAGGCTTCACACACCCGCATGTCAGCAAGGCCCAATGAGGAGCTGAGCTATGCCCCAACTCAGCTACAAGTGGCGAGTCATGTGAGCTTGCCCCTTTATGATGGCAGCAGGGCACAGGTATAGGTAGTGCTAGTGAGGTGGTGGTAGTTGGTGCCCTGTTTTCATCAGGAAGGTGTCAGTAGGCTGAGGAGGGAACTGAAGTTCCACCACCCACCTGCAGCAAGGCCCTGGCAGTCAGGCTGCATCCTGCTGGCCTGGGGTTGGCTAGGCTCACAGGAGGCTGAGCAAACACCCCTCTGCCCTTCCCATTGCACCTCAACAAGGAACAGCCTGCTAAAATAAGAATATTAAATAGGGTCAGGATTCTCCTCATATAATCTCCATTATGTCCCAATCACTTATCTGATAAAGACTAGGTACAGAATATACACAAAACTCTCCAAGCTCAGTAATAGAAAACAGCCAATGCATTGAAAATTTACATATCTTAAGAGGAACTGGGAAAATTAAAACATGTATGAGAAAAGAAGGTGCCAAAAGCTGATGCCACATTGAGAGAAATCAGAATTCCTGTTGCAAGGATTATTATACAAGCAGTCATCCTATATAATAAAAGGCTAATACACAAATAGACCAAACGGTGTAACAACTGAACAACCAGTTGCTCTGATGTGTGCTGACCACCATGGAGCATGTGCGGAACATGGCGGGCGTCGGCCCCAGTGGGATGGTGAAACAAGTGAGTGGGGGCATCAGACCAAGGCAGGGCACTGGTCACTGTCATCAGGGTAAGCCTCTGGTGGTTACTGAAAATTCTTTGCTCCCTTGCACCGTGGTCCCACCCGGCACTCGCACCTGCTGCTGGTGCCGGCCCTACTCACACCCGCTGCTGGCGCTGGAGCCAACACGCACACCCACTGCCGGTGCCTGGAACCTTCCCCAATCACTCAGCGCCATCTCCCCTCAGGGCTTCTCCACCTCCTCCTGCTCCTGGGGGGAGACTGGGCTGGCAGGAGCCTCTCACACCCCCAGCCAGTGCCAGAGCCACTGCTCACACCCGCTGCCAGTGCCCAGTGCCGGTCCTGATGACTTGGCACCATCAGCAGGTGTGAGCAAGTGGTGGCTGCTGGCCCCAATTGCCCCTGAGGGCTTCTCCACTTCCCCCTGCTTCTGAGGGGCGATTGTGACCTGTGACCGGCAGCTGCTGATGGCACCGACCCCAGTTGCTCCGTGCCTTCAGCAGGTGTGAGCTGCGCTGTCAGTGCATGGGAGTGGCAGGGCAGGAGCAGGGCCACCAGTGGACAGGGGACCAAAGGCCACAGTAGGAGGGGCCAGGTGGTGGATGGGCTGAGACCCGCCCCTGTGCCTACCACAGCCTCACGTAGCCCACAGTTCCTTTCAAGGTGCATGAATTTGTGCACTGGGCCCCTAGTAGTATAATAAGCTTCAACAAGGGGCACAGTTTTGTATGCTTCCAGGTAAGTTGGTATCAATTCAACTACATTATTAGAAATTTAGGATGTTAATTATAATCTCGAGGGTAGCCACTAAGAAAATAAATAAAAAGTATACAGAAAAGGAAATGAAGGAATGAAAACAGTACTCTAGAAAAAAATAAATTAAAATCAATTAAAGACAAAAGAGGAATTGAGAAAGAAAAGGACATAAGACAAATAGAAAACAAAGAGCAAAATAACAGAAATAAGTCCTGTATTGGTCAGGGTTCTCCAGGGAGACAGAACCAGTGAGGGTTGAAGGCAGGGGCGGGAAGAAGAGAGAGATATATGCTGAATTATTATAAGGCTGGAAGTCCTAAGACCTGCCCAAGATAAGCAGACCAGAAGAGCCAACAGTGCAAGTTCAACTCTGAAAGGGAGCAGGATTGAGACCCAAGAACAACCCATGTTTCAGTTGGAGTCCAAAGGCAGGAAAAGACTGAGATCTTCTTTGTAAGGATTATTTTCTGAAACTTATTATCTTGTCTGGGTAACTGTAAGACATGCTGAAGGCTATATAAAATTCAAAGTTGAGGGACATATTACTAATATTTGAAATATAAATAAAAAGTGATGCAACATCTTTAAAAAATATAGCAACTCTTCCCAAACCACTTGCACTGACATCTGTACAAAGGTAGAATATGATATTTTCCCCACCTTATCATCTGTGTTCTATTATAATATCTTTTTATTATCTTAGCTAATTCAAATCAGTGATTTCCTGTTGGAAACCCCACAACAAATACCCTTCATAAAATACACATTGACTTAGTTGGAACCCTTGAAACCAAACAAGTGGGTTCAGCTGCCTATGGCAGTGAAAGCCAGACTGGTGAGGCAGATTCTGGTGCAAAATGAAAGAGGTTTAATTCAGTGGTTCTCAACCTTCCTAATGCTGTGACCCTTTAATACAGTTCCTCATGTTGTGGTGACCCCCAACCATAAAATTATTTTTGTTGCTACCTCATAACTGTAATTTTGCTACTGTTATGAATTGTAATGTAAACATCTGATATGCAGGATGTATTTTCATTGTTCACAACCCACAGGTTGAGGAATGAAATGGAGCCCTCAGGCAGAGAAAAT
>NW_006287324.1:449774-450880 GCF_000327345.1 Myotis davidii | reverse complement strand
GAAATATGTGGTTCTTAAAGGGAGGGGAGGGCTTTTTCTATCCACTCATCTTATTAGGTTTGGCCACTAGGACCCTACCTCTCATTTTCCTAACTTTTGGTGTGCTCAGTGTAAGAACCTCCCCCTGCCATTATCTTGGCAGGAAACATGGAAATGCTCCAACCCTCAGCCTGCCTTCTGAAGCTGGACACAGGACCCATGCCTCTGGGGGAGCCAGTTGATAATTGTGGGCACCCCAGGATCCAGGTGTGCCCCTGTCCTCTGCACGGTCTCCATAACCCTCCTAATGACTGTGTACAGTAACACCTTCCTGGATCCATCTCCTCCCATTATGACTGATTCATTTTAAAAGTTGTTTAGGATGACTTCTTACAAAGAGCAATTATTGGTAAAGTAAATCCCCTGGACAACGTTTAGCTTTACACATTTCTGAGAGTGTTCTTGTTGTAGGCAAAAAAAAAAAAAAATTACCCAACATGAACTTCCTCTCTGACAAGTGATTTCACAGGCTTTCTTTTAAAATCTGCCATCTTGGCTTGTCCCTGTGCACATCACTAAACACTTTAATTATGGACTAATACTGAAAGGGCTTGAATGCCTCCTGTCTTTTCCCCAGAATGATCTGAAGAGTGAAATATCCTGAAACAGTGTGTGTCTACAAGGTTACTGCAGGTTAATTGCTACCCATGTGAACCTTACTTGGATTTGATTTGATTTCCAGTAACTTCTTTTAGGTAAATACCCAAAGGTAAGCACCTGCAGACAGGCTTGGTACTGTAGGTGTGGTTGTGTCTGCCAGTCCCCTCTTTCTACCCCTGCTCTGAATCTAATCTGCACTGAAATAATGGTTTATGGTTCATATAGTTCATCCCATAAATGTGTGAATTTTTAATCTGATCTTTAAGAACTCTAATCTATAGGGATGAAATTTACTTTCTGAAAGGTGAAATCTACACTAATACAAGAGAAACATGGTAATTGGCGTACCACCGCTACCCTTCCCATTGGCTAATCACTGAGATATGGAAATTAACTGACACCCAAGATGGTGGCCAGCAGCCAGGCAGCTTAAACTGAACATGAGGCTTGCTTGCTTCAGTGACGGC
>NW_006287324.1:444914-449141 GCF_000327345.1 Myotis davidii | reverse complement strand
GCCTCACCCACAAGCCAGGCTGATGGCTGCCAGCACAGAGGTGGTGGCGGGAGCTTCTCCTGCCTCCTTAGCAGCACTAAGGATGTCCGACTGCAGCTTAGGTCTGTTCCCTGCTGGTAAGTGGACATCCCCCAAGGGCTGCCGGGCTGTCAGAGGGATGTCTGACTGCCAACTTGGGCCCAATCCCCCAGGGAATGGGCCTAAGCCAGCAGGTGGTCATTCCCTGAGGGGTCCCAGACTGCGAGAGGGCACAGGCCGGGCTGAGGGACCTCCCCCCCCCCTCCGAGTGCACAAATTTTTGTGCACCGAGCCTCTAGTATCTGTATAAGAAAGGATAATAAACTGGCAAGCAAAGTGTGAGTTGTGCTGACCTGGGTCCTTTTGTTGTTATGATACCAATTATGATACCCATCAGCCCAATCCCTCTGCAAACTGGTTTTGATTCAAAGGATGAAAACCTGATCCAAAGTTGTCTACATTCTCCACCCAGCTGTTGTCTGCCCTCATAGCTGTTCCCTATTTATTCTCTGTACAATAAAGATGGGTACCAAATGCAGTGATATCATTGACCTCTGAAACTAATAAGAAAGTAATCTAATAGTCTCTTCCTTGAGACAGAAAAATTAAGAGGATATCTTAAAGGCCAGTGAGTTCAGACAGAGACACATACTATAAATAATTCAGTCAGAGATATAAACCTAGTAGTAAATGGAGGAATACTAAACACCATCATCCTGCCTCTAAACATTCTTTTCTTCTCAATCATGCCAGGTCTTGCCTAATAGTAACTGTGGTTTGGTACCCACGGAGTGTTTCTTATTTTCTAAGGAGTCCGCTTCTGCATTCAAAAGTATGCTTTCTACATTTTAGCATTTCCAGATGTTTTGATAGCAGGAATATTTCATATTGCTTAATTGGTCAACTTGCTGTATATAGTAGCCCTACCCCTTTCCCCCCCATCACTCCACACTCACAACATTGGCCCACACCTTTGCAATTTTAGTGTATGTTTTCTGATGGTAAGGTACTCCAGAAATAATTTCTACTTATTCAGCAACAATCATCCATCTTATGCATTGTTCAGACAGATCTTCTGCATATATTTCCATTTTCTAGCTCATGGGTGCCTCCTCCAGAAAAATGGCAGGGAACAGAGTTAGATAAGCTCTGACAAGTCCCATTTTATCAGAACCAGTAAAAATACTTCATGGTAGCAAAACTCTAATAGAAATTTTGTGAACTATCTAAGGATAAAGCTATCTGGTTTCCCTATTTTAAATTATAAATTACTTAGAAATCACTAAGTCTCTTTAGCATAGATAAGTCTCGCACTGCATGTGTGCCTCTAAGTATATTTTATTCACTGCACCTGTCTCAGGACAAAAAAAGTCTCATACCTAGACCCATAAGAATAGCAAACAGGTTATCTTTGCTTTTTGTGCATCGAAGGGAAGAAGAGTAGCTGTTAGATATTCCTGACCTTCAGGAGACTTGTGGAAACAAGGGGATGTCTTTGTACAATATTTCAAAAGTGACTGAGGGGAAAATATAGCACCCATGCACATGGCATGTATTTGCACTTAAAATGTGTTCCTAAAAAATTAATATTTCCTTCAGGACTGATGAGATCTGACCCTGATGGGCCAGATATAACCAGAAGATTATAGAGGTTTGATATGTAGGACAGACAAAACTAAAGACATCTCTACTAATAAAAGCCTAGGTGGCCCTTGCGCCCTCATGGACGCCCTCACATCATCACAAGATGGCCGCCCCCACTTCATCATAATATGGTCCCCTCAAGATGGCCAGCAGGGGAGGGCAGTTGTGGGTGATCAAGCTGTCAGGGGAGGGCAGTTGGGGGCAACCAGACCTGCAGGGGGAGGGCTGTTGGGGGCAACCAGGCCTACAGGGAAGGGCTGTTGGGAGCAACCAGGCCTACAGGGGAGGGTAGTTGGGGTGACCAGGCCTGCAGGGGAGGGCAGTTGTGGGTGATCAGGCTGGCAGGCAGAAGCGGATATGGGCAATCAGACAAGCAGGCAGGTAAGTGGTTAGGAGCCAGCAGTCCTGGATTGTGAGAGGGCAGTCAGACATCCCCTGAGGGGTCCCATATTGGAGAGGGTGCAGGCTGGGCTGAAGGACACCCTCCTGTGCAAGAATTTCATGCACTGGGCCTCTAGTCTATTATAAAGGACTGAAATCACTGTGCTTATGTCACTCAGTTAACCAAAGCCTATGTCATCAGCAAAGTGACTGGACTGGGCTTCTGAGACTCCAAGGTTTCCTGTTCCATTTCTCTCTCTCCTCTCTCTTCTAAATTTCTGTCATCTTCAACATTTTCTCTTCTAGTTGTGCAAACATCTCTTGGTTTTTTATTGTTTTATTTTCTAATTTTTTTTTTATTTTCTAAAAATATAAATGGCAACCATGCCTGAGATTTTCATTCATGTTTTAGCTGTTTTATTTTTAACCATAAACACCCCAGGCAATGTTGATACAGAAAAATCTCTGGAATGTGTCTTTGAGAAACATTGCATTTCTACATGTAAAATATTAAATACCCATGTATTTTAAATAAAAAATCAATAAAATAACCAGAGCAGTTCTTGCCTTAAAATAATCACAAAAGACCACTTAAAATATAAATGGTTATTAAAACACAAACTATTGAATTTCTCCATCTTGAGCAACCATTTGAGATTTGATAAGGAACAAATTACAGCTTTTTTTCTCAGTATTAGCTTGAAGTCTAAGGCAGGCAGGCATGATTAATCTAACCACTCATTTATAATATAATATATGGATAAATGAGTGATTAATCACTTAGTAATACAGTCATGAACCACATAATGATGTTTCAGTCAACAACTGACTACATATACAATGATGTTTCCATAAGACTATAATAAAGCTAAAAAATTCATATTGCCTAGTATGTTGTACTCATCCTAATATTGTAGCACAACACATTACTCACGCATCTGTGTTGAGGCTGGTGTAAACAAACCCACTGCACTGCCAGTTGTATAAAAGTATGATACACACAGTTATGTACAATACATAAACCTTGAAAGTGATAATAAACAACTATATTTGATGCATTTACTATACTCCAGTATATTTTTATCATTATTTTATAGTATACTCTCTATTTTTTAAATGAAAAGTTTGTAGTCCTAGCAGGGTATCTGAGTGAGTTGGAGCATTGTCTTGACACACCAAGGTTGCGAGTTCAATCCCTGGTCAGAGGACATACAAGAATCAACCAATGGATGCATAAATAAGTGGAACAATTGGTTGATGTTTCTCTCCCTCTCACTTCCTTCCTTTATCTCTCTTAAATCAATAAATAGAAAAAAATTAAAATTAAATAAAAAGTTTGCTATAAAACAGTATGTCATGTTATACCAATAGCAGCCTCATACATCTTCTGATCAACATGTCTCTTGCTTGCATTGTTTTCTCTTGTGCTTGACTCACTCTCCTTTTGTTTTGTACAGTAACAGCATGGTGGCCTACGAGCAATACGGTAGACCATGAAGCCTAGGTTTATATTGGGCTACACCATCTAGGTTTGTGTAAGCACATCTGATACCATTGTAATTAGCTAGTTATTACTAATAAAAGCCTAGGTGGCCCTTGCGCCCTCATGGGACACCCTCACATCATCACAAGATGGCCGCCCCCATTTCATCACAATATGGTCCCCAAAAGATGGCCAGCAGGGGAGGGCAGTTGTGGGTGATCAGAAATCTAGTTATTAATAATAGAAAAGGAGCAAAGGGAAGACCAGACACTATAGACATGTCATTTGTGAAGCTTCATCAGGAAGCTGAAATTTTACACATCCCAAGTAACCTCTAGCCCATCCCTTGCAGGTCATTGGGTATGGAGTCCAACAAAGAGGAAGATGGGCACATGCACAGTAAAGTCGATGTAATGTAGGAAAGATGATTGTCAGTCAGACCCTGAGACAGAGATAATTCACCAGAGGGGCCAGGGCCAATGAAAATTTGGAAATACACAATCCCCTAGACCAAAATACTTCTCTCTCTTGGCTCTCTTGCATTCACTCATGAGGCTCAAAACCATGTGGATTCCATATGCAATGGACTGATGGACTGTAGCAGGGAACACAAACTATGCTTACCTGAAGCTGGACTGGACACTGCTCCAACATGGAACAAAAAATCAACACTGGCTCTGATTCTAGCTCTTGACACCACA
>NW_006287324.1:426474-444863 GCF_000327345.1 Myotis davidii | reverse complement strand
GGGGGATGAAGGAAAATAGAATCTTGGAAACTCAGGGGTTTGAGTCCATAGAAATAACACTTTCTACAATGCTTCATTCTCCTGTAGGGGCCTCCGGAAATTCTTATTTCAGTGGCATCCAAGAACCCCATTTCCACCAATAATATTATGATGTTCACACAATGATGAAATCACCTAATGACAGATTTCTTAGAAAGTGCACAGCACTGCATGTTATAGACAGTCTCTCAGCTTAGCAAGGAGTCAGGGATGGGACACTTTGCTCTTCTGAAGAAGATTCCAAGCAGTTTGAGTATATCTTCCATTTGCTATTCAGGAAAATAATTTTAATACTCTAAAATTAGTTGAAGTTGTAGATAATAAAAGCAACAGTCATTATTACTTAATCATGTAATATGTGCCAAGAAGTATATTATATATTTTATCTCATTTAATTTTCGCCACAGCACAAGTAGCAATATTCTTGTTTTATAGATAACTAGAGGCCTGTTGCATGAAATTTGTGCACTGGAGGGGGTGTCCCTCAGCCCAGCCTGCACCCTCTCCAATCTGGGACCCCTTAGAGGATGTCCAACTGCTGGATCAGGCCTAAACAGCAGTCATACAGCCCTCTCACAATCTGGGACTGCTGGCTCCCAACCGCTCACCTGCCTGATTGCCTCTAACCACTCCCCTGCTGGCCTGATTGCCCCCAACTGCCCTCCCCTGCTGGCCTGATCACCCCCAACTGCCCTCCCTTGCAGGCCTGGCCTCCCTCAACTGCCTTCCCCTGCTTGCCTGGTTGCACCTAACTGCCCTACTCTGCTGGCCTGATTGCCCACAACTGCCCTCCGCTGCCAGCTATCTTGTGGTGGCCATCTTGTGACCATATGGGGGCAGCTATCTTTAACCACATGGGAGCGGCCTTCTTGTGCAAGGGT
This sequence comes from Myotis davidii, assembly GCF_000327345.1. Lineage (NCBI taxonomy): Eukaryota > Metazoa > Chordata > Mammalia > Chiroptera > Vespertilionidae > Myotis > Myotis davidii. Next base: position 443,943 of record NW_006287324.1, on the reverse strand, counting down.
GTGACAGTATATATATATACTCATTTTTCCTTCACACCATGGGGCTCGATGGTGGTGTTCTATAAGTATCTCCATCTGTATGGATAAGAAACCAAATCCCAGTGAGATTAAGCAATTTACCCAAGGGGTCAGCTAATAAATGGGGAAAGGGAATTTGAATGAAGGCTGTCTACCTCTCAAGTCTACCTCTAACTGCTGAGTGGTTGTTCTATATATATACTCATTTTTCCTTCACACCATGGGGCTCGATGGTGGTGTTCTATAAGTATCTCCATCTGTATGGATAAGAAACCAAATCCCAGTGAGATTAAGCAATTTACCCAAGGGGTCAGCTAATAAATGGGGAAAGGGAATTTGAATGAAGGCTGTCTACCTCTCAAGTCTACCTCTAACTGCTGAGTGGTTGTTCTCAAACTGAGGAGTCTATCAGCACCGCCTGAGGAGCCTGTTAAAGCACCACATTTCTAATGCACGAGGCCTGGATGGTGCCAAGAATCTGCATTTCTAGCAAATTCTCAAATGGCTCTGATGCTGCTCTTCCAGAATCACACTTTGAGACTGCACTAGATGATATTACTTATCAGATTTTCAAAATGCTTTTTCTGAATTCTAGAGTGAAGAAGAAACTAGCTGGAGTAATCTCTGAAACTAATTCAGAGATTAGGCTCACAGTTTCCCATAAGACTGCCCTCACTCAGACACCAGGCCCGACCTTGAGGTTCTCAGGGTCAACCTCATTTCTGACCAACTGGATACAAATTTGGGGGTCCCCACTACCAATTTATGTTCAATAATTCACTAGAATAAAACTCAGGAAAGTGGCAATCTTATGACTATGACTTTATCACAAGAAAAAGATATGAATCAGGACCAATTAGAAGAGATGCTTAGAATGAGGTCTGGAGAGTCCTGAACATAAAGCACTGGTGCCCACCTCCTGAGGAATCTGAGCACATAACCTTCCTCAGCAATGTGCAACAACACACACAGAATATCGGCAGCCAGGGAAGCTCATGCATATGCATTTCTAATGAGTTTCTAATAAGCTTTGGTGTCCAGAGTTCTTATTAGTGTTTTATTTCATAAGCATGATTGACAAAACTATTGAATGTGATTGAGTGAAATCTCTTTAGCCCTACTGCTTTCCCCCATAGTGGGGTTCAAAATCCCAACCTTCTAATCAAGGTCTTTTCAACTGGATCAGCTCAATCCTAATTCATCTCCTTCACAAAATCTATCAGGGCCCATTCAGAATAACAAAGACACTACTATGCCTCAGGAAATTTCAAGAATTGAGAGGCTGTTTACCTCCCAGGAACAGAAATGTAGATTCCCCAAAGCCTTTATTATACAGGACTGCACAAAGTCAAACCTCTGAAAACCAGCCAGTAGTGTCAGATTAAGTTGCCCCAAGTTAAACATTGGTAAGTGGTGTGGTTATGACTTGAAGGTATGTATTTCAGATATAAGCATACAGTGCTCACAGTAGTTATGTTTTCTAATTTATATTACCTTTTAATTGCAGTGAACCTTCATCATAAGTTATTAATAAAGTAAGTGATATTTGAGGTTTGGGTGGGGAGGGGAAGGTACAAACCTTGGGAATTGTAAGTTGCCACTGCCAAGACTTCAACTAAATTTCCTTTTTTCAATTTATTTCCTATTGCTTCAAAGGATAAATATCACTGTCTTTTTTTATTTTTATTTGTTTTCTGTCTGGGAAACTCTAAGTACACTGCAACTGGTTAGCACATTACCAGCAAATTTAACTGCCATCATTATCACCAGAAACATGCTTCCTTATCTATTTCACCGCACTGTTGTGTATGTCAGTGAAGCCCACCTGTGATCTGTGTTGAGCAGGGCCTTCAAACATAGGGCTAACAATTATGAGTGGCCTGTAACTCACCGTGGCAGTACGACTTCTTCAGTGCAATTATGTTCTCATTCAGCACCATGATAAAATAAAGATAAATATAAAGATATAATAAAGGCTAATATTTATTGCATACTTACTATTTTTCACACACTTTATATATCTTACCTCTTCCAAAGATCACAACCACCATAGGAGGAAACTACTATTATTTTCTTCTATTTCAAATGAGTGAACCAGGAAAACAAGTCAGACAGTTTAAGAGAATTGTCAAAGTAGCATATCTTATAAATAACAGATTTAGGACTTGAACCCATATGGTGTGGCTCTGGAACCTATACCCTTGGCCAATATATCTGCTGTCTCAAATAATATCAAGACCCTCATGCTTCCATTATCACCTGCAAAGCAATTATCTTCATATTTGTGTTACTTTATTTCATTGAAGTATTCTATGTGATGGAGAGGAGTCCATATGGGGGGGGAAAACACAGTAGAAGTTGAATAAAAAAACGTAATCTTTCCATTGATATTTCTAACAGCTAATATGGGTACACTGCATCTATTATTGCACAGGGAGATTCAAGTGAGTGCCCTATAATCAGACCTAGACAGTGAGGTCCATGAGGACAGCGCCTGAACTGCTGTAGCCTCCCTTTATCCTTGGAGGACACATTTTCAGACCCTCCCAAATGGAATCCTGAAACCACAGGTAGTATCAAACCTTATAAATGCTATGCTTTTTTCTATACATACATACCTATGATAAAATTTAATTTAAAAATTAGGCACAATAAGAAATTAACAATAATAGCTAATAAAATAGAATAATTGTAACAAGTATACTGTCATAAAAGTTATGTGAATGTGGCATTATTAGGTAAAATAAGGATGAATTGTACAAAAAAAATGTGGTACCACAACTGTGGATCTGATAACTGACACACTACTGAGAAATGGGTGACGAGAACACAAAGTATGAATAAGGAGGACAAAGGGATGATTCCCATCCTTAGCGGATAGAATGGGATGGTGTGCAATTTCATCTCACTACTCAGAACAGCACACAATTTAAATCATGAATACTTTATTTCTGGAATTTTTTATTTAACATTTTCAGATCATGGTTGACCACAGGTAACAACCCACAGAAAGTGAAACTGCAGATAAGGAAGACTACTGTGTTTCCATCTTGTCTACTGCTATTTCAGAGGATCTATGAAGACTGACTTTGTATTAATTACAAACAACATCACAAGCATTAAATTGGCTGCCTGTCTGCTCAGGGCACCATAAAAATTGCCATAGCCTCAGTGACTTACACAACGGTCACTAATGTCTCAGTTCTGGAGGCTGAGAATCCAAGATCAAGGTGCCAACTGATTTGGATTCTGTTCATGACTTGCAGATGACTGCCTTCTCCTTGTGTCCTTTCTGATAATATTTCTTCTTCCCTGAACACTAATCCCATGATAAGGTCATAAGGGCGCTCTTTCACAACCTCATCTAACCCTAACACCTCCCAAAAGCCTCCTTTCCAAACACTATCACATTGGGGGTTATGGTCTCAACTTGTGAATCTGAGGATGGGACTCAAGCACTCAATCCATAACAATGGTACTTTTCTGTAATCTCTGTCCAATGATTTTTATATTCCCAGTGAGATATGGATGCCAAGGATGCAGTAGGGCTGTCATTGAAAATAATCTAGGGGCATTCATGCAACCTGAACTGACAGGATGTCTACATTTCCCTCTGTGGGATCAGGGGTGTCAGATGATAATTTAAACATTTAATGCTTCTTAGCCTGGAACCTGAGGTTTTTTGGTTGATTCTAGAAAGCGGTTGGAACATATTTATTGGTAGTGAATATTCTGTACCCTGTGAAGTTTGACAAGGAGACTGCATATAAAATGTAACTCCCTGCAACTCTTTGGAGAAAACACTAATGTGTTCATCTCATAAAGAAGTTAGTTGTACACAGCCACAGAGTTTTATTAGCAGCTATTCCTGACAGGTAATCTTTTTGTTTATTTAGTAGGTCACTGGTTTATTGTGAAGGGATATAACTTAAGAACAGCCTAATGGAAGAAATGCTTAGGCCAAGGTGTGGGGAAAGGGGAAAACTTTCTATGCCCTCTGTAGTTATACTATTCTCCCATATCTCCACATGTTCACCAACCCCGAAGCTCTGATAACCTCATCTTCTTGGAGTTTATGGAGACTTGCCACATAGTCATGACTGATTGGCTATTGGTCATTGATTCAACCTCCAGCCCTTCCCCTCTTTCTGGAGGATTGGACATTGAGGTGGCACTGATCAGGGTTGGTACCATTGAAAACCAGCCCCCATCCTTATGTGCTTTACAAATGCCACATCATTAACATAAAAATACACCTCCCTCCTTCCCCAACACTTAGGAAATTCCAAGAGTTCTGGGAGCTGTGAACTAGGAATTGTAGAGGAAGACCAAATATATACAAAAAATGTATTTTGATCAAATGGTATGACCAAATACTGTATGTATTTCTTATAAATTACAGTATTGCAGCTACCCCTCATCCAGTTTCAACAATGATTAACATTTAGCTATTTTTTTTATCCCCACCAGAGGATATTTACTGATTTTAGAGAGAGAGGAAGAGAGAGAGAGAGACATTAATGTGAGAGAGAAACATTGATGGGTTGCCTCCTGTATGCTCCTCAGCTGATCAAACCCCCAACCCAGGTATGTGCCCTGATTGGGAATCAAACACTCCAACCAACTGAGCCACCATCTAGGGCAACATTTTACTTTTCTTGTTTTATCTATACTATTCCCATTTATTTTCCCCTCCCTGGAATATTTTAAGATATACCTCAGCTACCACATCATTTTATCCATAAAATCTTCCAAATTTGTAATTTTAAAGATATATAATTACAATACTGCCAGGTAATTTTTTAAAACAATCCTGTGAATCTGTGCTTACATTATCAAGCCATGATTTATCTTCTAGTAATGATACTGTATTAACTACTTCAGTCCTCATTTAAAGCTCACATCTGGAATGTCAGCCCATGCCAATCCTGAATCTGTCTTATTAAAATGGAAGGATATCACAAATCTGTAATTCTGGTACTATGAAAGTCCCCTGAAGGTTGGCCTGGGAAGCGACAGCTAGTGCGCGAGTTCAGTAGAAGCCGCTTGTGTGCTTCTCTAAGCACCGCAATCAGCTGAGTGCTCCATTCGAAAGTGTTAATACCTCCAAGTGTTTAAGCTAAGTGGAGGGTTCCCTTACATGCACCTGGGTGATAATGCTGAATCAGAGCCAGCCCTGCCTCTCAGAAAGGTGTGCTGAGGCTTCACAACAGGGCCTAGTGATCTGATGTGTGGACAGTGTGCCCTCAGCTGACCGGCCACCTGTGCCCTTGGCTCTGCTGAGTGAGGCCACACTCAGCTGAGATCACTACTCGATGGGTGACACAGACCAGGATGTACAACTCAAGTCAGAAACAGTATTCAAGTACAGCTGCATGTGGACTATGGATACTCACCATCCTGTCTATTGACTATAAGTCCCTTGTCTCAGCCAGTGTCATCTACAGAATGTCATTCATTTTAGTCAAGAGTGGGCATAGTTCCTAGTTTACACTCAGAGGGTTCCTTCATAAGAAGTGGTCATCAGTTGGCTATGTTAATCATTGGGAGGGATTTCCCTTGTTAATGTTAGTAAGTTGCATCATTTTCCACATACAGACAAAGAGGCATCCTCACGGTGTACTTGATGAAAGTCAGGCTGGCCCTGGGATGGGTCTGGGTCACCCGACAGCTGCTAACCTTCTCAAAGAGGCTCACAGACAACTTGGCTTGTTGGCATGTGCTACTAAAAATAAATTTTCAAGCTTGAAGCTTCTCAAATAATGGACTTTTGGGTTACACATAATACATACATAACCATGTGTTCAGAAAAGTGCCTGGCATCTGGCTCTCTGAAATGCCAACACTTGGTCTGGCAATGTGGACAGGAAGAGGGCATTTTGCTGGCTCCCAGGGGAACATGCTGACGCATTAGTGCAAATGTAGATTTTTGTGTGATCACACTGTCCTGCCAGAAAAGTCCTGGGAAAACTGTTTGATGGTGTTGGCACAGCTGATAGTAGCCACAGATAGCTCTGTCTTTAGGTCAGTGGCAGTTTGGGGGCAGTGGCCATGGCTATTTTCAGTGCTCTGTGATGACGGGTGCACCTGCTCACCTATGCCATGGAAATAGAGTCCTCAAATTTCTCATGCAAACATGGGTGCAAAATAGTGTGGTTGGGCCACAGCCTCTCAATTATATCTCCCACCCCCCAGAATGCAGGCTCTCTGAAGAGTGGGAAATGGTTTCTTGCTCTGTACAATTCAAATCCAAAGGGAGGAGCCCTCAAGGCTGTAACTGATAGCCATGACTCTTAGTTTTCTGTGCCATGAGTGGACCCAGTATCTTCCCCACTGTGGTTCACTGATTGTAAGGATGCCAAGCTGCTCTCTTCTCAAGCCGAACATAAACACAGAAAAAAGGGAAGGGAGGCTCAGAGGTCAGATGTTGTATCTGAAAAGGAAAGAATGGGAAGGAAGTGAGATCATTTGTGCTTGGAAGATTTACCTTCTGCAGAAAAGCCTAATTACCACAGAGCCTTATTGGGTTCTGTTTTTAAAAGTAAGCAATGTGTTTAACTGAGCTACAGATATAACCATATCTGGAGTAGTCCTTACATAAGCACCATTAGCTTTATCCAAGACGAAACAAGTGAAAAAGCATGTCCCCTGGGTGTCTGCTCTTAACATGAGGAAAGATATGCTTTTATTCTGTTTATAGGGATAAGGTTAGAAGAATTTTGTCCTGGATATGTTTAAGAATAAAAGACTATAATTTCAAAATTTCCATTAGGTTTTTCTATTGCTACAAGTAGACGAATCTTTATTTGTAGAAGGACATATTTTTAAACATGTAAAGTAGGCCCAGAACCTACTCGTAGGAGTGGAGGGGGAGCATCCTCACATAAGAAGGTGGAGGAAAGTGTCACAGACACGGCTGGAGAAGCAAGAGAAGAGATGCTTCAGTACCATGAGGAGACCAGGCTCCCAGGAGAGAGAGCTAGGGAGTAATGCTGGGTGAGGGTGAGTGAAGAACTTCCCAGAATAGTAGATTCAGCTTTCCATAAAGAGGTCTCTATCTGACCATGTCAGACTCCATTCTGCATTTTCCCAACCTTTGGAAAGAATCCACTACCATGTAGTCTTGTAGCAGAGCTGCTAGGAGAGAAAAAGCAAACAGGGTGAATGTCCATCCTCCTGGGGACACTCCCCTAACTTTGTCCCTGCCCCTCACTCCCTCACCAGGTACTCTGGTTCCCAACCTCCTCTCAGTTTTGCAAACACAAAAACTGTATGCCCTGCTCAGGGCCTGTGCCATTTCCTGGCCCTTCATCAATCAGGTTTTCTCTCCTACATCACCCCTTCCCAACAGCTTCTCTGAATCCCCCTATTTTGGAGAGCCCACCCCAACTTTCTGCACCAGGTCTACCCTCTCTTAGGTCATTTACACCACTTGTCATTACCTGAAATTTCTTTGCATATTTATGTTTGTTTGTTTGTTTTTTTATATGTTCACCTCTGTATCACCAATGCCTAATCTCATTCCCTGACTGTCCACCAAATAAGTCCAGAAAAAATCACAACAGTGACAAGCTAAAACTGGAATAAGAGCATGGTGAGGTTGCAGAGGAAGGTAATAGCAAGCAGTGGTTTAGCACAGCTTAATCCCCAAGAACCTGCAGATGTTAGATATGTTAGGAAAATGCTATTGAATTAATTTGAATTTCAATATGATCTTCATTTGACCTCAGGCAAATAGAGGACTTGAAAACTTATAGAATCCATATATTTTTATTTCTGTCCTGGACTTAGCGCCATTTTATCTATCCAAGTCTTTTGCAATCTCATCCAATTTTTAATGAGAATGTCTATTTGCTTTTATTTTTTATGTATGTATGGTTTTCTATAGTCACATTTGTTAAATAACATTTTCAAAGCACGTATTACATGCCAGGTCCTGTTCTAAGCACTCACAAAATACCATCCTTTATCATAATCCTAACAGGTAATTACTATTATCACCCCTGCTTTATAGATGGTACAACTGGTATAAATATTTAACTTAGGACACAGAGCTCATTAGTGGCAGGAAGGGTGGCTCCAGAGTGTATGCTCTTAAGTACAACATTAGAACACCTCTCCTATTGATCTGTGCAAACAGCATCCAATCTAGAAACACACACTGGTGTTAAAATGTAGCCTTCCTTTCAATTCATCCCCAGAAGACTAGCAAAATGCTACCTATGATCAAGAACCACACTCCTGAATGTTCCATCCTGAGGGGTTCCAGCATGTCCGGCCATTTGATCATCCTAATAACAGATGGTGGACTGAGTGTGGTCTTAGGTCCCTGCTATACAGAAGCCATAGTTTGCTGCTTGTTCAATATGCAATGGAAATTATTGCACAAGTACGACGTTATTTCACCTGCGACATGACCCTTGGGCCTCTTACTAGCATCTTGTCTGTTGAGACTAACACCAAAGAAACCCCAAGGATGCCCTTCACATTCACATCAGTAAAGTCAGTGAAGGAAGCACATTCACTAAGTTAATGGCAGAGCTCACTTTAATGCTACCTAACTCTGAAAAGACTATCAAGTCTCTTAACAAACTATGTTACCCTGACATTTGGTTGCTATAATTACTCAGTGTTTGACCAGATGGTGAATAATTTCTAAAGTCGGACCAGGTGTTCAGGAAACAGAGATAACAGCAGAGCAGATGACTGTGGTGAAACTAACGCACAGCACTGAGCAGTGGCAAAGGGCGCTTCCAAGAAGACGGTGAAACAAAGGCAAGCCCTGGCCTGATGCCGCTTAGTGGCTGCAGCATCATTCTGTGGGCCAAAAGGTCACATGTTTGATCCCCCATCAGGGTGCATTCTCTCTAAAATCAATAAACATATCCTTGGGAGATTTTCTTTTTAAATGTACAAAAAATTGATATTTAGTGAATATCAGGCTGAATAAAGGCAGGTGTGAGAAAGGAGTGTTTAATTCCACTGTTTCTAATGTCCAGTTTTCTGTTAATCACAAATGCTTTCAGAGGTGCAAAATCTATTTGAGGCTTGAAAGGAGAACTGGCAATAAACACATAGAAGGATTCAAAATTAGCACCAATTGCAGGCTGTGTCAACTCAAATAAATATCAAACTGGGATGCAGCCTGACTTCTCTCGCATTCCTGTTTCGGAAATAGGAGGATGGATTTCATGGCCACAGCTGGAATCTACCCGGTACTTCATTGATTCTCAAATGAAGATTTTTCCACTAGGCAATCTTACCAGCTTCCTATCCCCAGTTCCTACAGGGATGACCTAACCAATATTTGGATTCAACCAAATATTGTGAGAGCTTATTTATTGAAGACTTATCTAGTGACAGAATATGGGAAACATCCCTCCAGACTGTTTGGAAAAACTATTTACAAACTATAGAACACTCTAAATTTTTGGTAAATAATCATTTTAAACAATTATTCTAATAAGCTGATGCTTAATTGAAGTCCATCAGCCTTGGTTCCAATGCCTGCATCTAACACTAACCAAGGTAAATGGATGCAGGGCCAGCTGTTACCATGTTGAAATGCTCAATAGATTTTTAACAAAGGACCCACCTTTTCATTTTCCACTGAACCCTCAATTCATGTAGCTGGTCTTGACTGGTGAGCTATTTAATCTCTGAATCAGTTTTATTACCTGCAAGACAAGACGAGAGACCACAAGAAAACAACAGTGCCAATGCCTTGATCTTAGGCTTCCAACCTCTGGAGTCATGAGAAAATATACATCTGTTGTCCGTGCCACCCAGCTGTGGTACTTTGTTCTGGTAGCCTTAGCAAACTCATACCATCAACTCTCAAATTTTTATTCCCATAAAAGACTTCTCACCCAAACTCCAGATGCATACTCTTGGCTACCTTACATCTTGATATCTATTAAGTACTTCAAATTTAACATGAGCTGCTCAAGTTTTCACCTCAAAGCTTTCTCCTCCGTTATCTTTATTAAAGATAATTGCAGGCTTTCAGTAGCTTAGACTAAAAACCTTAGAATTTTCCTTGACTCTTCTGATTTTCAAATTCTCTGCATTCAATCAGTCAGCAAATCCCACAGGTCTGTCTTCGCACTGTACTCTGAACCTGGCTTGGTGCCACTTCCTCACTATCACCACCTCTCAACCACCTCACCCACGTCTCTCCTGACATATTCCAGCTGAACCTTCAGTCTATTCTCAAGCAGCACCATTTTTTTCTGATCATGTGAAAAATTGAAAGTCAGATCACTAACTATTATTTTTAGAATTCTCCAATGGTTCCCCAGCTCTTTTAGAACAAAAGCCAAAATCCTGACTATGGCCTTGAAATCCTGGCCACCCCCATCACCTTTTGTACTTCAAGCACTCCACACATGTTTATATTCAAAACCTTTGCACATTGCTTTCCCTTTAATATCTTCAGGCACAGCTCTCCATCATTTCTTTTTAGGTATTTACACACAAATCAAATTCTAAGTGAGTCCTTCTTGAAAGTGAGGACTAATAAAAATTTTAACCATCTCCTAAACACTTCCTAGCTGCATTCTCTATTTTACATTTTCTCTTCAGCACTTACTACTTTCTAACATATTCTTCATTTTACTTATTATGGTATCTCCCACACTATAAGCCTAAGCTTCTTTAAGATGGGCATTTTTGTTTGTCTTACCCTATCCATAGTACAGAATCTTCTCCATAGTAGGTTGTCAATAAAAACTTGTTGAAGTAAATTAAAAATAGAAAAGATAACTCCTGTTTTTCTATACCCTTAAACCAAATTAGAAGTATAGTCAAATATGACATTGAGACTATGTTTATAGGATGCCCTTGGCAACATACCCTTTCCCTTCTGGTCATGGCCACTTGACTTTCGGTGAAATTCTGTTGGCTTTTAGAAGATATGCTTTATTCTACAAAGAAAATTATGTGTAATGAGATTATTATTCTGACCTTAGAATGTTTGTACCTTTTGTTTATAATGCAAATAGATCTGGTATATCTCAGTGTATCTGTAACTATGCAGCAACCATTCATAACTTTAGTTTCTATTATACAATTCCAATATAAAAGTGTTGCAACAACATGACACGAGTCACCTTTGTCCAGTCTTCAAAAACCATTAAATTGTCCATATTCTCTCCCATGAGACTTTTCTGGGGTTACTTCAGACTGTTTTTCATTGCATCTATGTTCCCAGAAGGCAAAGGTCTCTTCTGCCACATTCTATTGGTCCAGGCAAGTCAAAAACCTGGGTCAGATTGAAGGCAGTGGAGAAACAGCCTGAAATGGGAGGTGGTGTGTAGGGATTGGAGAAACTTCTGGTTATATTTTGCATATAGTCGCCCATCTGTTCTAAATTATTTATGTTAGTTCAGCCTGCAAAACATATATATTATTACAGAGACCCACTTAAACACCATTCAAATTATAGCATTAGACTTAAGTTGTGGATCTTTGCCCTGTGTTAGGGTCAGATATGGATGAAGATTCTTAAATATATTCATTCTCGATCTAGAGACTCTGAACCAAAAAGATAAGTAGCAACTCCCCACACATGTACAGTGCTGATCTGAGGAGAGGAAAACTTATTAGTCTATAGAAATTCTATAACACAGTCAGACATGTGACAAGGGCCCATTTCTCTGGAGGCAGGGAATGTTCCTTGAGTATTCTAAGTTCTACCCACCTGGAAGTCATTCTGTAATCCATTGTTCTCTTACAGTCTTTGTAGCCTCTGAGATGCCATTCTCTAAAAAAAAAATATTTATATATTGATTTCAGAGAGGAAGGAAGAGGGAGAGAGAGATCGAAACATCAATGATGAGACAGAATCATTGATTGCCTGTCTCCTGCACTCTCTACACTGGGGATCAAGCCCACAAACTGGGCATGTGCCCTGACCCGGAATCAAACCATGACCTCCAAGTTCATAGGTCGATGTTCAACTACTGAGTCATGAAGGCTGGGCTGAGATGATATTCTTATTAAAAATAATAATCTATATCTTTCAGCTCTAAAGCTTTCTCATCACTCCCTGCCTATAGGAAGTTGGGTGTCCAGTGACCTATTTTCATTTTTGTGTCTCTGTCTCATTTAGCTCTAATAATCAGAGCTCCCCCAACACTTTTTTATTTTTTTCTAAGTTATTTTCAATCATGTTGGGGTTGAATCCATGCTCCAAGAACCACATCTATAACTCCTTTCAAGACTGATCTCTCTCTACTTTAGGCAGAATAGCATCTTTAAGGTTTTTAGAAGCCATTTAGTCTAGCATATCTGGTCTAATTCGCATTGGCTTAAATTTATCTAGGTCAATGCTTTAGAAAAGGTGGTCTCCAGACCAGAAGCATCACCTGAGAATTTGCTAGAAATGCATTTTGTGGGCCCCAAACTGACTAAAACTATTAAGTCAGAATTTCTCAAGAAAGAGTTTTAATAAGTTCTCCATATAATTTTGTGCACATTGAAGTTTGAAAACCACTGTTGTTCATAAGGTTCTTATATCCATACCTTTGAGTTGGTTCTCATCCAGTGGCTATTTCTTTCTTTCGTTTTTTAAAAATATATTTTATTGATGTTTTACAGAGAGGAAGGGAGAGGGATAGAGAGTTAGAAACATCGATGAGAGAGAAACATCAATTCAGCTGCCTCTTGCAAACCCCCTACTGGGGATGTGCCCGCAACCAAGGTACATGCCCTTCACCAGAATCAAACCTGGAAACTTTGAGTCCACAGGCCGACGCTCAATGCACTGAGCCAAACTGGTTAGTGTTCCAGTGGCTATTTTTTACAATGAGAATAATTTGCAGACTACAGAAAAAGGGGATGAAAAATGTTTAGTTTTCCAATTCAGCTAGTCTTAGACACAATATTTCCTCTAAATTCTGCTTGCAAGCTGAACATTTTCTTCTTTAGTTTATCTATCTCATGCAGTTAACATATCACATGCAGCTAAAAACAGCTAACTGATCTTTTTAACATGGTTTTCTGACATCCAAGTTATCTCGGACACAAATGTTCTACAACTAAAAAACTTAAGTTGGCCATTTTTAGCCTTCAATAACAGTTTCCTCACAAATTTCTCAGCCTCCATTAACAGTCTTCCTTTTATTTGTTTTTTTCTTTTTAGTAACAACTTTTTAACTGCCTCTCCAAGCTGGAGCTATATAATTCGCTTCCAAAGGAAAGGCCACGTGTTTTCAATTTCTGACATAGCAGCATCGTACTTTTAAGTAGTCAAATCTATTATTAGTGATAGAGACCCAGTGTATGAATTTGTGCATGGGTGGGGTCCAGCCAGCCCACCCCAATTGGGGCCAATCAGGCAGGGCTGGCCGGGGGGAGGAAATGTGGGCAATTGGTGAGCCGATTGGGGCGGGAGGTGAGGCAAAAGGGGGCAGGGCAAGCCCGGGGAGGGGCACGGGGGTTGGCTGGCTAGTCACATCCCCTGGTCGAACTCCCAGTCGAGGGGACAATTTGCACATTAGCCTTTTATTATATAGGATCTCTAGTTGTGTACCAATCATCCCAAAATTTAATGTTTAAAACAACTATTTATTTCCTCCCATCTCTCAGGTCAGCCTTTTGATCCCAGCTGAGCTAAGCTGACAGGTCTCATCTTTATTTGGAGTCCCTTGGCAGTTCTCCTGGAGGCAGCTTATAGCCCAGTCTACTTATACATCTGGCAGGTGGCTGGGGTTGTAGGCCGAGAGGACCTGCTCTCTTTCCCATGGCCTCTCCAGCAGACTAGATGGACTTCCTCACAAGAGAGCTAGGATCCAAGGGGGCAAAAATGGAAATTTCCAGTCCTCTTCTATCTTACTCATATAACTTCACTGTATTCCTTTGATCAATGCAAGTTACAATTCCAATCTAGATTCAAGGGAATAGAGAAATAAACCACCTTTTGCTGGGAGGAGCAGGAATACCACATTACAATGGGGCCTACATACAAAGACTAGAGGAACCTTTGGTCACATTTCTCAGCATACTACAGCACACTTGGAAAAATTATTTGTAATTAAGTTAATAACCTCTCATATAACCTGCAGCCTCCATTTAACAACTGCAGTAGGGTCGTTAACAAGTCCAAACCAAGATATCCATGAATAGATTTACCAAAAGCATGGTATCCGTGAATAATGCTAAAACAATGAATTAGGGCACAAAATATGGCAAGAGGTGAACAAAAGTGATAGTAACAGTGGCTTCAGAAATGGAAAATCCCAGCATTTCTTAGGTCTCATTTAACCCTTAATCGATTATCTAATACTGAATGCCAAATAATAAGGGAAAGAAAGTTAAGAGAAAGTTAAAAAGTTATCAGTTGATATGAGATGGGAAAAAGCAGAAAAAGAAGGAGAAATAATCTTCGGAACCGTTTAGTATTTGGTCTATTGCAGAACACAGGGAGACCGGTTTGCCCTGAATGCATTTGTATACACAGGAGTCTAGTAGTGTGAGTCATGCAATTTGGATTCATAAAGGGTTTGAATGAGTGAAGTGCAGTGTCAGAGTCTCCTCTGACCCTGTTTACTTATCCCAATTGTGGGCAGACAACAAATGGCAAAAAATCAACATTTCTTCATTGCACTTGCCGAAATATAGCTGGAACTATGTTTCATACTTACTTGCTTGTTTTTATTATCAGTCTTTCTTCCAGGGCAAGGACTATTAATCTTTGGTTCAGTCCTGCACCCTGAGTCTAGGTCAGTGCCTGGTATAAACCCTATTTGTTAAATGAAGAAACAAATAATTGAACTGAATGTGCAAGTATGTGGCAATCTTGTGAGTGTAAATAACATTTGCTTAATTGTTGAATTTAAGAAATTAGAAACCAGTATTTCAACTTATATTCATGTTTATCCTCTTACTTGGATCCTGAAACAAATTCTCCTTTATTAGAAAACGAAAAAGCTAAAATAGTCCAGTTTCCTAGTGTTTTCTAACTTCACAAATTATATTAATCTTAAGGATATGAATCTTTAGGATTTAGAAATGAGGCAGCAGAATTCCCTGAAAGGTTCAGGAATTCTTAAAATCACATTACACTGTATTTTCCATAATACTTTATTTACATCTTTCAAAATAATAATCGGTAACTAAAATAAATAGTTACTTTTTCTAAATAGAATACTTTTTCTAAAACTAAAGTTTTAGTGGTTTTATACTAAAAAGTTACAATAACAAGTAAAATTTTAATTACTATATATGGTGACAAAATTATATATTTCAATAATATGTAAAATATCTCCATCTGATTTGGACATTTGATAAGAGAAAATATTGAAGCAAAAGAATATAACAGAAAATAGATGTTAATTAAAATCATTAAAAACTGAAATATAATACCACAAATATTCAATATTTAAAAGTGATTCTTAAAGTGAAATTTAAAAAAAAAAGACTAAGTATTCTATCTGATATTTTTAACCTTGTTTCATTACAAATATTCCAGAATAACAAAAAAATATTTTTCTTTTGTTTTACTACTTCTTTTTAAGTATTTTTTTGTCAACCTGTCCTGATTTTGTTTCTGCCATTGGAATTGATATTCCTCCAACTAACTCAGATTCATTTCTAATTTTTACATCATAGAATTATTCATATTCTCCATCTTCTCTTTGTATTTCTTCTGTTAAAGAATAAATGACTATGCTGAGTATTCTAAAACTGGAAAAAAAAAAACAGAAAACTTAGGTTTCACTTATAAAATACAACATTCAGTTCCTTAGAAAGTTAACAACTATACAGAATCAGGAGTTGAAATTATTTGTTTTCAATACTTATTTCTTGGAATATCACTTGTACTATAAACTGTACTGTGCATGTAAACTTAATACTTGTTTTATTTGTTAGAATTACTCACCAACAGCAGCAGACCTGGCTTTGAATGCATTAAAAATCGCAAGCAAGACTAACATATCAGAGTGTGGTTGCTTCTGTCCCAACCTTCAACTCCCAAGTCAGCTTCTGACTACTGTGTCAGTGGATTCTTCAGACCAAGTAATTAATGTCCTATGTTAATTGTTAACCTTTAATTCTCACAGGAGAGTTACACTACTCTTTCCTGTTTTCCTAATTTTTTTTTCCAGAATTTGGGATTCTGGAAAACATAAATTCCCTGAGAAATACTGCTACTGGGCAGTGAAAGCTATGAAAATTTCAGGGCAAGAGAAATAGGTAAACTGGGACAAGAAAGCTAAAACAAGGCCAAACAGTGTGGGACATCTGTAACCTATTTATAAATAACAAACCATCTTCCCCAAACCAAGGACACTTAAGAGCAAATGGTTAACAGTCCCCCTAACAAGAGAATGCAAGAAAGGAGGGAGTAAGGGAAAAGGAAAAAAAGGGCAGATATATATGTTTTACTCCCTAAACAGAGAAACCAGAAGTCTCAAGTCTTGGCAAGATAAAATTGCCACGTGCTGAGAAGGCCACAACAAAGTAAAAAGGGACCTTGAGAATTAACCTGTACCAAAAGACTCAGTATAGGAGTTTTGAAACCTATAGACAGGAGGGAATATAATTCCTCGAACCCACAGCCAACTGGCTCTTCAGATAAGCTGGGTGGTGCTCATCTGCACTCTGAGCCAGATGCAGTAGATTTGCTTACCCTGTTTCTTTAATAAATTTGCTTGCTTTAGTTACTTAAACAAATTGGCTTTATTACAATTCAATCAAGATCTCTTGTTTAAATTCATTTATATGAGAAGACAAGCATGGGGGGAGGCGGGCAGCCTGCTTCATCTGACTCAGTATGTTGTCCAACAACGCCTATTCTGGGATCTTTGGGCTGCCTGTAATAATATGAGATTTTTTCTTAGAAACATTACATTACTTTACCATGTAAAAACCATGATTTTGTGTTTTGAAACAATTATTTGGATGGGAGGTTTTTATTTTATTTTTATTATTATTATTATTTTTAAATAAGTCTTTATTGTTCAGATTATTACAGTTGTTCCTCTTTTCTCTCCCAATAGCTCCCCTCTACCCGGTTCCCACCCCCCCACCTCCCATGACCTTACCCCCTGCCCATTGTCCTCATCCATAGGTGTTTGATTTTTTTCTAGTCTCTTCCCTTCCCCCCCGACACCCGCTTTGTCAGTCCACTCCCTTTCTATGCCCCTGATTCTATTATATTCACCAGTTTATTCTGTTCATCATATTTTTATTCACTTGATTTTTAGATTCACTTGTTGATAGATATGCATTTGTTGTCACTTCGTTGTTCATAATTTTTATCTTTACCTTTTTTTTCTTCTTCCTCTTCTTAAAGAATACCCTTACCATTTCATTGTAATACTGGATTGGTGGTGATGAACTCCTTTAGCCTTTTCTTGTCTGTGAAGCTCTTCAAATGACCGTCTATTTTGAATGATAGCCTTGCTGGATATAGTAATCTTGGGCTCAGATCCTTGCTTTCTATTA
>NW_006287324.1:420343-425993 GCF_000327345.1 Myotis davidii | reverse complement strand
ACTATTTACTGAGATATGCTGTACTGAGAACTTGTCCTTCTGCTGTATCCCTCCCTTAGAGATTAAGAGGAACAAAGAATACATTCCTCTTGACAGACCTCCTATTCAGTGTGTTGCATATAAATAGGATTGTATAGCTAATAAACTCGCTTCAGTTCATCAAGAGAACTGGGGTCCTCCCAACTCCGCTTTCCTGTCTTTCTTTCTTTTCCCAATTCCCACCTCCCTGCCTCAGCCCGGCTCAACCCTGTCAGGCTGGCCCTGACATCTTTTGTTTGTGAACTGTTTCTTTGTCTCCACATTTTGGTTACTTCCCTGTGTTGATGGATTGGCTTTGTGAGGTAGGTGTACTATAGGGCCCAGTGGTTCAGCCCCCTAATTACCTGAGGTGGACACTCTTGGTGCACCCCTTTGTGGGCTTTGTGCACAGTCTTATAGTTAAGCCTTGATTGCTGTTGGTATCACTGGGAGGAATTGACCTCCAGACCAATTGGCTATGAGGACCAGCTTTGTCTGCAATGGGAGAACTGCTGTGCTGGAGACACCCTTCTGGGGCAGGACTTGCTTCAGTGGGGCTTTGGTGCTCACTGCATCTGCCCCCTGAGTCTGTCTCTTATGGATCTGAAGAGTTGTAATCTGGTGTGGTCTCACTTTGACCCCTGGTACACTGGCTTTTAAATCTCCTAGGAGGTACAAAGTCAGCCACTTCCTGAGGCCACCCAGCAGGAGCTACAGAGAGATCTGCAGATTCCTCCTCTTTGTTTGGGGTTTGGAGGTGTCCATATGAGGCACAGCTGTGAAGCAATGCAAGCTGTTGATGAGCCTTAGGCCTTCTTTTGGAAGCTCTGGAGTTCTTTGACCCAGCTGCAGTTTGTTAGGGTTTATATTGCAAAAGGCCAGGCCATTAATATGCAGAAGTGTCTTCACTGAGCTTGGGTGGGGTTGTAAATTGGGTGGGGCAGTGCAAACTGCAATGGTTGCCTGTTAGCCCTGTCCTGGATAGGTCCCTGGGTCTCTGTGTCACGTGGCCCCATGCAAGAACAATTAATGCTGCGAGTACCTCTGAGAGAAAGCCGCCCTCACATTCCAACCCAATGCTAGACAGTCCAGTTTCTCCCCATATGAGCCTGGGTCCCCAGAGTCTCACCTGAAACTGGAGTTCAGAGCAGTCTCGAGTTTGTATCTCCCTCCCAATTGAAAAAGACAACAGCGTAGCCAGTTGCCAGCCCATTTTGCATGCCTCAATACCTCCACTCTTCCATACCTCTGTACCTCCTACCAGTCTAGATGCGCTTTTCTTTTTCCCTCTAGTTGTCGGACTTCCACTCAGCCAGCTTTCCTGTGGTTCTGGATGATATCTGTTTTGTCTTTTAGTTGTAGTTTTGATGGGGTTGTGCAAGGCAGCAAGTTCAGGTGTTTACCTATGCCACCATCATGGTTCCTCCGGGAGGTTTTTCTTTTATAATGAATGTTCATTTCAGCTATTCTGAAATAAAGTAAAGATATATGTTCTTTTGGATGAGATGAACTATCTGTTCTATCTGGTATTTTATTTTCTCTTCAAGCTGCACAGTGCTTTTTACAAATAAAGCAATTTTATGCCTCAATCTTATATAACTCAGGTATCTACAAAAATTCAATCCAATATTTTATGCTCACATTTTGTTAGCTTTTTGTTATAAAAATAGGTATTTGGTAAATCTATCTTCGATATCAAAAATGGGTAAATGAATAATCAATATTCTAAAAATGTCTAAAAATAACAAATTTCCCCTATTAATACTTAAATAAAGGATTCTTAAACATTCCATTTAAGTATGTAAAATGCAAACATAATTTTTAAACCTGACCAAAGAGAGAACCTTGTTTATTTGTTTCCTTGTTTAAAATAATCTTTTGTTTTTCTTTCTTTTCTTTTTTTTTGTGCTTTTTACTCCCTTTTGTTAATGATTATCTTACCAAAATATATTTAGGGGTTCCTAGAGTTTGTGTCACAGGGAATTCTCCCAAACCTGATAATTATGGTTTTCTTCTCCTACTTTATACAGCATGACACTGGATTATGCACATACCTACTTGCCTAGAAGCTTGTTCTGATAATCTTCTGTTTTTAGATCCCAGGAATATAGATGCTTCTCCTGACTCTAGTTGCCAGGAAATAGCCAAAGGCCAGCAATAATGTCTCCCTTATGGCATGTTCTTGAAGAAATCACTGAGGAGAGATCTCTCTGAATAAACTGAAGATCAAAGCTCAAGGCATTGCCCTGACTGATTTTCTCAGTGGATAGAGCATCAGCCTGTGGACTGAAGGGTCCCAGGTTCAATTCCGGTCAAGGGCATGTACCTTGGTTGTGGGCACATCCCCACTGGGGAGTGTGCAGGAAGCAGTTGATTGATGTTTCTCTCTCATCGATGTTTCTAACTCTCTATCCCTCTTCCTTCCTCTCTGTAAAAAATCAATAAAATATATTTTTTGTAAAAAGCTCAAGGCATTGTTAGATCTCTGCTTGCTCAAGAAGAGCACCTTGAATAGGTTGGTACAAATGGTTAAGACTCTGTTTGTGGTGATGCTGGATTGGGAACAAGCAGATTGGGGTTGGTAGTCCTTACAGCTCCAGAACAGATGCAGAATAGCTGGTACTATCAAGGAGCACAAAGTCTATACTATTTTAAGTCCCTCTGACTATCCCCACAAGTCCACTCCATAACATTCCATCCTGGCTTACCTCATGTAGGGTAGCCTCTGAAGATGTCATTGGGTTAAAACATTAGTTTTGTTATCTTTCAATGGTTATTGATTTCCACTTTGCCCTAGATTGTTATCCTATGGATCATTCTCAGTTCCAGCTCAGAAGTCCCATCACCCAGCTAGGGCTCTAATCACCATCTTGACTAGAAGGATATTTCAAACAGCAGGAGCAACTCAGTGACAAGTCTACAGGCTCCTAACTCCCTGTGGAAGTTATCTCTAGCCTCAAATCAATGGGACCAATTTTCATTAACACAAACACAGTCAATTCCACTTAAAAATACTGGTATGGCCCTAGCCAGTTTTGGTCAGTGGTTAGAGTGTTGGCCTGTAGAATTCAGTTTTGGATCAAAGGCACACATGTGCCTCGATTGCAGGTTTGACCCCGGTCCTGGTGGGGCACAAGCAGAGAGAGGCAACCAATCAATGTATCTTTCTCACATCAAGGTTTCTAGGTTTCTCTCTCTCTCTCTCTCTCTCTCTCTCTCTCTCTCTCTCTCTCCTCCCCCCTTCTCCCTCCCTTCCACTCTCTTTAAAAAAATATCTACAGGTGAGGATTTAAAAAAATACTGAGGGTAGAACATGCATGGTCACACACAACTTCATTGGAAAGTTTGTAAAGACGGCATTCTGATAAAAGGGAAGTGTGTAGAAGGCTGCCTGCCCTGTTTATTGGAATTCCGACATGGGAGTGTGGAAGTCAGCACCCCTAATTATTCCTTGACCTTTCCAAACAAGTCTGTGCATGTGCAGACCCCCAGGTGTTTGCTGGAATCCTTATGCTAAATCCCTGGATGCCCTTGCCTAGAAGGCAATGTAAACATGTGTCCTCCCAAGATTACTCACCCTACTGATTGTATCTAAAGATAAAAATTCCAATAAAAACCCAATGAGGCAGGCAAAAGAGGCTACCTGGCCTCTTCAGCCAGGCAGTCCTTTAGCCCTCTCCCCTACAGTGAAACTGTTTGAGTAATCTGTTCATCATCGTTCAGGGGTTGCTGGTCAGCCCTGGCAAGGTGGTGCCTCATGTGAGGAGCCCAGCAGATAAGAGCTGCAACAAACATAGATTAAGCAAATGATAACTCCATATGATGCAATTAATCAGTGATTCTATGATATGTTTATTAATAAACTTATGCAAATAAAACTCAGAGAAAAAGTCTCATGTTATTTCAAATCACAATATATAGTTTGTGAAAATAGCATAAGACAATAGGTGCACTTATTTAGAGAAGATGTATGATGTTTAAAATCATATCTTTAAATATATTTTCATTTTCTATTCCAGACCATTTCAAATATTAAAAGTTCAATATCACCACCACCATTTTCTATAAGTTGGAATGGTAATACCCAGTACTGTTGCCAATTACATCCTCCAAGCCTTAAAGTATCAGCTGTTTCTAGGTCACTGGGAAGTCTGCACTGAAGTCTGCATCTTTGCCCATCTCACTTCCCACTTTTTGCCTGGAAAATATGGGTTACCAAGAAGCTAATTTGTACATTCCCCAGTGGCTATTGGGAAGGAACATAATAACATAATTATTTTTTATCTTACATGTATTCATATTCAATAAGACATATATTTCAAGTTTTTAAATATTTTATTGACTTTTAGAGAGAGAAGAAGGGAGAGAGAGAGAGAGAGAGAGAGAGAGAGAGAAAGAGAGAACAAAATCCATTGGCTGCCTCCTGCATGCCTCCTACTGGGGATTGAGCTCAAAACCCAGGCATGTGCTCTGACTTGGAATCCTTAGGTGTATAGAATGACACCCAGCTCACTGGGCCACACCGGCCAGGGCAAATTTCAATTTTAATGCTTTGTTTTAGTTAGGAGGCCTTAAATATCCTATATAATAAAGAGATAACATACAAATTAACAGTCACTGCAACACACAAGATGACCACCACCATGTGGCCAAAGATGGCTGCCCCCATGTGGACACAAGATGGCCAGCAGGGGAGGGCAGTTAGGGATGACCGGGTCAGAAGGGGAGGGCAGTTAGGGGCAATCGGGCTGGCAGGGGAGCAGTTAGGCGTCAGTCAGGCTGGCAGAGGAGAGGTTAGGGGGTGATCAGGCCTGGCAGGCAGAAGTGGGTAGGGGCAATCAGGCAGGCAGGTGAGCAGTTGAGAGCCAGCAGTCCTGGATTGTGCCAGCTTGGAGAGGGTGCAGGCTGAGGGACACACAACCACCCCCCATGCACGAATTTTGTGCACTAGGCCTTTAGTGAAAGAATAAACTCCGCCCCGCCCCCTCCACCCCCTCACCCCCGGCCCATGCACACATTTCATGCACCATTTCTAGTAAACAGAGGCCGCTAGTAAATAAAAATCCAAATTTGTTTTAAGGGCTTATAAATATAAGAGCTTTTAGGGAAAAATAGTATAAGATATATGATTTATTAGAGGAAAGTAGATGATATATGATTTGTAAACCAACTTATTTTTCTTGCCTTGTTGATTAAATAAAATTTATTTCTTATTATGAAAATTTGTTTTTATCATTTGTCTTATTTTATTGTTCTATTTAGTTAGTGCTTAAATAATCAGAATTCTATTATTTTTTTTCCTTGTGGGAGACAAAGAAACTGGGCAATCCTATATACTAAAAGTGTAGTATGCAAATTGTCTCCTCAACACAGAGTTGTCCAGGAGTTCGACCAGGGGGCGGGACCAGCCGGGGGAAGGGCAGGAGGCCCTGGCCAGCATCCAGAAGCTACTAGAGAACCTACCAGTGCACAAATTTCATGCACTGTGCCTCTAGTATGTTATAAATAAATGGAAACTTCAGAATACTAGTAACTATCAGAACATTGGTCCACACTTGCAAAATAAATTATATAAGTCAGTAATGAAGATAAATATTTTTAAATGCATTATCAATAGTCAATATGCAAATAC
>NW_006287324.1:406306-419898 GCF_000327345.1 Myotis davidii | reverse complement strand
ATTGTGAGAGGGATGTCTGACTGCCCATTTAAGTCCTATCCCGGTGGGCAGTAGGGGTTACCAGGCCTGCTAGGGAAATCGTTTTTATCATTTGTCTTATTTTATTGTTCTATTTAGTTAGTGCTTAAATAATCAGAATTCTATTATTTTTTTTCCTTGTGGGAGACAAAGAAACTGGGCAATCCTATATAATAAAAGTGTAGTATGCAAATTGTCTCCTCAACACAGAGTTGTCCAGGAGTTCGACCAGGGGGCGGGACCAGCCGGGGGAAGGGCAGGAGGCCCTGGCCAGCAGCCAGAAGCTACTAGAGAACCTACCAGTGCACAAATTTCATGCACTGTGCCTCTAGTATGTTATAAATAAATGGAAACTTCAGAATACTAGTAACTATCAGAACATTGGTCCACACTTGCAAAATAAATTATATAAGTCAGTAATGAAGATAAATATTTTTAAATGCATTATCAATAGTCAATATGCAAATAATTTCAGCAATTACTATTATATTCCTCTGGTTCTGACTTATTCACAGTTGACTCAGAGCAGGACTGATGAACAACTCTGAGGTACAGAGAGGTTACTAAATTCAGAGCTGGGACCAAAACTAGATTATTTATATTTTTAAGTTTTTTTAAATATATTTTTGATGATTTCAGAGAGGAAGGATAGGGAGAAATAGAAACATCAATGATGAGAATCATTGACTGGCTGAGCCCTGAACACCCCTACTGGGGATGGAGCCTGCAATCTGGGCATGTGGCCTGACCAGGAATCAAACTGACTTCCTGGTTGATAGAAATATCTATTCTTATATGCATTTCTCTGGCCTTAAAAAATTTAAGTATTTATGTCCAGATGATCTGATAATCTGAAATTTTTAAATATTTTATCTCTCATACCACCTGGGGAAAAAGTGCATCCTCAAGCATCTTATATTTGCAAAAAGTCTTAAAATGGTTGACATTATTCTAAAAGTTTGGATAATCCATTTAGGGTCACCATACATCTGAAACAGTCTGACCTAAGCACATACAATGACTCATGGTACTAATAAAAGTGATGAGGGACTTGGATCTGATGAGTGAATTGAAAATTTAACATGAAACATCACCATTAGTTATTATCACCACTATTATTAGCATGATCATCAGCATGTCCAGACTTAAAGCAATGCTCTAGCTCCATGCTAGGAGTTTTCTTGTACAACCCATCATGACCCAATAAGTTTAAAACTCTATGTGGGCAAGTAAAATCTAAATTTTTACAAATTACATGATATCCCACAATTGAGTTGTTTTGGGATTTATTTCCTCAGCTGTTGTTTATAAGTGATTGTGCTTGATTTTCTGGGCAATGAACTCCATTTGGCTTAATATCCCATACTAGAGGCCCAGTGCATGAAATTCATGCAGGGGCGGGGAGGAGGGGGCACCTTCATCCCAGTCTGCACCATCTCCAATCTGGGACCTCGGGGATTGTCTGACTGCCAATTTAGGCACAAACCTGGGGATCGGGCCTAAACTGGCAGTTGGACATCCCTTTCACAATCCTGGACTGCTGGCTCCTAGTTGCTCACCTGCCTGCCTGCCTGGTCACCCATAACTGCCCACTGCTGCCAGCCAGGTTGTCCCCAATTGCCCCCTCCCTGCCAGCCTGGTTGCTCCTAACTGCCCCCCTACCTCTGCCGACCTGGTCACCCCTTACTGTCCTCCCCTGCTGGTCTGGTTGCCCCACACGGCCCCTCTGCTGGCCTGGTCACTGCATGCAGCCTGCTTGTTCAGTCGTTCGGTCTTCCCTCACTAACCCCCCTGCCAGCCTGGTCACCTCACACAGCCTGCTTGTACAGTTGTTTGGTCGTCCCTCACTAACCCCCCTGCCAGCCTGGTCACCTCACACAGCCTGCTTGTTCAGTTGTTTGGTCGTCCCTCACTAACCCCCCTGCCAGCCTGGTCACCTCACACAGCCTGCTTGTTCAGTTGTTTGGTCGTCCCTCACTAAGCCCCCTGTCAGCCTGTTCATGGGCAGCCATCTTGTGAGGGCATGAGGGTTAATTTTCATATTAGCTCTTTATTATATATGACAATAAAGAGCTAATATGAAAATGGTCATCACGCTCTCACGTTGTCACGTCTTTATGCCATCATGCGGTAATGGTTCAGACACTCAACACTGGGGAGAGAGAAATGGGGACCAGCCAGACACAAATGAGCTCATGAGAGAGGAATGGGAACCAGCCAGGCTGCAGCCTGAGAGAGGGACAAGCCGCCCACCCCATGGTCCTGGGTTCCAGCGGCTGTGCCTGCACCTGTGCTTGAGGCCTGGGAGAGGACAAGCCACTTGCCCCATGGTCCCAGGTGCCAGAGCTTGTGGCTGAGGCCCAGGAGAGGGACAAGCCACCCACCCCATGGTCCCGGTCCCCTGTGGCTGCAGCTGGCCTGAGTGAAGCCAGCCTGGATCCTGGGTGCCTGCGGCCAGCCAGAAGGAGGGAAGCCCAGATCCCGGGTGCCTGTGACCAGCCAGAAGGCGGAATCCTGGGTCCCAGGTGCAGGGCAAGGTAGAGGTGGTTAGGGGTGATCATGTCAACAGGGGAGCAGTTAGGGGCGATCAGGCCAGTAGGGGAGCAGTTAGAGATGATCAGGCAGTCAGGCAAGTGATCAGTTAGGAGCCAGCAGTCCTGGATTGTGAGAGGCAGTCAGACATCCCCCGAGGGGTCCCAGATTGGAGAGGGTGCAGGTCGGGCTGAGAGCCCCCCATGCACAAATTCATGCACTGAGCCTCTAGTTTATTCATAAATATCATGTCCTAGATTGTTTTGACATGAGGGGTTGTTAATTATCCTTATCATATGTAGTATAGATAAAACGAGCAGAAAGAAAGAGGGAGAGAAAAAAATACAGTTCCATCTGCAACAAAAATTATATGGGGTGAAGGAAAATCAAAGTGAATCACACTAAGGATCAGCTGAAAGTCTACCCTGCTGTTCATAGCACACCATGGGGAGCCACCTCCAAGCTGCATTGTTCAGACATAAAAAGAAATACCATAGAGCATTAGGCTCTTAAAGAACTAAATTCTTTATTATCTTAGATTTGTGTTCTAGCTCAGCCCAATCAACAAAAACCCAGCTGGCATAATTCTTGTTTTATTCCCTGGCACTCTCATCACCACTTTCACACACCAAGTTGTCTTTCGTTTAAAAATCTCTGAGCTGCCCCAGGAGACTGCACAGGGAGGATGGGAACTGGGTCGCATGACATTTTCTAAGAAATATTAGAAAATTCCGATGATATTAATCAGGCAGAAAAATTTCCAGGTGATCAAAATATCGTTGATTAAATGTGTAAAGTTAAAACCTATACCAATGGACAACAGAAAACTGTCCTCTGGGATTGTAAAAAATAAATTAATACCAGAGTTAACAGACCTGTTCATTTTTAAACTAATTTGTTTATACCTTCCTCTCAGTAGTTAACCCCAGACTATTACGCCACACAAATGGGCTCAGAATTCATGCTAGAAACATAGATCATTTATGGGCACACAATGCTACTGTTGACTCTGGCTTGACCAAGCTTATTTCAATAGTCAGACTTGCACTGACTAACCAGGGTTCTGTCCCCTACCCAAACATAGAATAAAGAGAAACACAGTTGTCTTATATTGGTCTCTAAAGTGGAGGAAATGTTCATTGTTTTCTGGAAAAGATGATTGGAAGTCAGTTTTTGATATGGTAGTTCTAAATATGTCTCTGGTTTATTTTGTCATAGAGAGACAAGGGAAGAGAAAGTTTTGTACAAAGTGCCTTTTACTATTTTTCTGCATGATTAAAAATTGCATCATTCTCTTATTACTTTGACAGTGGAGACCTGAATTAAATGAGAGAAACTATTTATATTACATTTGTTTTCTCAATTAAGATATACTTGGGGGGTATTACAGAGATATAATGAATCGCCACAAATTTAAATATTTTACTTAATGATAATAAATGAGCACTTTGATTTCTATATAAATTGAAGAAGAAAAAAATGCTCCTAAATAATAAATAAATCATCCTCCAAATGAATTGTTATGATTCTTTACAGAGAATTTTTTTTTAATGTATGAAATTTTATCAGGATTATTTTGATTGAACATGTAGAAGACTACACCCCTATTGGCTTAGGCCTGAAGGCACTGTGTGAGCTCATCAGGTCAGGGAGCAGACCAGGAAGTGCTGTCTCTGCACAAGGTCCTGTGTTCTGCCCACCTCTGTGGGCTGGATCTGCAATCACCTTTTCTCCTCGCGTAGTTGCAGACTCAGACAGCAGCTATAGGTAAAACATTCTCTCAAGTTTATGTCCAATGGACAGGAAAACTGTCCTTTCCATAAAACTCTAACTTTTTGCCCAGGCTTGGCTCATGTGCTTCTACCCAGATTAATCCCCATAGCCAGAGAAATGCAATGCCCAGGGTCATCCTCTTCACGCTGGGATTCTTAGTGCAGGCACTGCACTGAGGCCATGCAGTCTGAGCGGAAGGCAGGGTGTATTTCCATGGGAGAATGGAGGTATAATGATAAGAAAGAGACAAGTGCTTTTGAGGGGGAATAGATGCTCCTGCAAAGACTTATTTTTCCTTCCATGAAGAATTTTGGAAACAAATCAAGAATCTAACAGTACCAGCTGCTCCAATATTCAGAAGTACATGCCATTAAGACACTTTTTCTCTTTTACAGACACCTATATATCTTTTCACATAGCCTAATCTGTTTTATTTTTAACCAGCGGACTTCAACTTTTTACAAAATTATAATAAAAATACATGTTGTTGGATAATGTGCTTTTTCTTTGGTATTATTTTGTGAAGGCTTTTAGGAGTATTAACATAGTCCTCATATTCATTTTTTATTGAGCAAAATTTTATCAGAACAGTCTAATGTGTAAGCTCATTTTGCTCTCAGGAAAAGTAATTGTGTGTGGAAAGGGTGCAGAAATACCTCTTTGACAATCATATATATATTTAATGTAATTGGGACCATACTCTTGAAATAGCCCTCTCCTGCCCTAGCCAGTTTCGCTCAGTGGATAGAGCATCGGCCTGTTGACTGAAGGGTCCAGATTCAATTCCAGTCAAGGGCACACGCCTGGGTTGCGGGCTCGGTCCCCCATAGCGGGGCGTGCAGGAGGCAGGCAGTCAATGATTCTCTCATCATTGATGTTTCTATCTCTCTCTGTCCCTTCCTCTTTGAAATCAATAAAAATATATAATAGCCCTCTCCCCCATGTACTAGTAGCATTATACTGTGATAATTTTCTCTGTGTGTTGTTTAACAATATTGCTGACAAGAGTTTTAACAGGATCAGGTATTCTTTTACCTAGATGTTCCATAATTTATTTACCTGATCTCTACTGTTTCATTTCAATTATTACAAGCTTAACTGTTATATGTAAAAGATAACTTCAATTACTATTCTTACTATAAATCTACATTTGCATCTCTATTTCCTTAGGGTAAATACTTTAAAGCATCACTACTGGATATGACAGTCTGAAATGTTGTAAGGCTTTTGATAGATATTGCCACAATGCCCTGAGAAAGGTGGTTCCATTTATATTTACAATCTGGCTCTTGCTAACACTTGCTATTAAAATTGTTTTCTTTTTAATTTAGAAATAGTGCATTTATATAGTTTTAAAAATGGCTATGATCAATAAATCAACAAATAATAAGTGCTGGAGAGGATGTGGAGACAAGGGACCCCTCAAGAGCTGTTGGTGGGAATACAGATTGGTGCAGCTACTGTGGAAGGCAGACAGAGTTACCTCAAATAATTAAAAATGGAACTGCCAATTCCACTTTTGGGAATATGTCCAAATAAATTTGAAACACTAATTTGAAAGCATATATGCATCCTTATGTTTATGGCAGTGTTATTTGCAATAGCCAAGATTTGGAAGCAGCCCAAGTGCCCATCAGTAGATGAGTGGATAAAAAAAGCTGTGGTACATCTACACAATGGCATACTACGTGGCCATAGAAAAGAAGGAAATCTTACACTTTGTGACAGTAGGGATGGACCTGGAGATTACTATGCTAAATGAAATAAGACAGTCTGAGAAAGACACCATATGATCTCACTTATAAGTGGAATTTAATGAATAAAATAAAATTAAAGTGGAGACAGACACAAGGATACAAAGAAAAGACTGATATCTGTCAGAGGGGAGGCAGTTTGGTCTGGGTGAGAAAAGTGAAGGGAGTAAGCAAGTATAAAAGAGAAAGACTCATGGGCACAGACAACAGCATGTTGATTGCCAGAGGGAAGGGGGAATGCAGGGAGGTAGAAGAGTGTAAAGTGGGATAAATGATGATGGAAGGAGACTTGACTTGGAGTGTAAACACACAATACAATATATAGATGATGTATTGTGGAATTGCATACCTAAAATTTATATTAAAAAGAGTCCCATTATTTCAAAAAATTCTGCTTTCAGTGCATCTACTGATTAAACTATAAATCAAGAATGTTTTTCCCAAATATATCAAAATTGAGTTGCATTTATTAACTTCTGTGCTATAAAATAAGAACAGTAGTTTAACACACCTACATTACCTATTTTCCCTACTTTTTGGCATTTTTATATTATTGTATTCATATAGAAGTATAATTTGATCTTCTAAACCAGGGGTGGGCAAACTTTTTGACTCGAGGGCCACAATGGGTTCTTAAACTGGACCGGAGGGCAGGAACAAAAGCATGGATGGAGTGTTTGTGTGAACTAATATAAATTCAAAGTAAACATCATTACATAAAAGGGTACGGTCTTTTTTTTCAATAGTTTTATTCATTTCAAACTGGCCGGATCCAGCCCGCGGGTGGTAGTTTGCCCACGGCTGTTCTAAATCCTAATATTCTTTATTCTTATCACTTGTGATATTACTCAATTGGGTAGAATCCTTCATCTCTCCACTAAGAAAAAAATTTGTGCTGCAGTTCTGTGGCGCAGTTGTTTGGAATGTCATCCTGGATACCAAAAGTTTGTGGGTTTGATTCCTCTGGTCAGGGCTCATACTTGGATTACAGGTTTGATACGCAATAGGAGGCAACCAATCAATGTTTCTCTCACTTGCTCTCCCCTTCCTCTCTCTCTAAAAAAAGAATTTGTTTACGATAACTTCTCCCACTCTCCTGCACCATCAAGTCTCCTTTACCTTCCATAAGCTACACCAACACATCTTCTTTAGGGAGGAACCATACAACTTTAGGACTTTTATCAGGTGGATGTGGTGGGGACCACATTCTGGATATAATGGAAAGCCACAGAAAAATGCATGCATGGCATAAGCCTTAGTAAGAAGATAGTAGTTAAAGTTTTTTCTTGGTCTATGGAAGATCTTGTTTACATCAACACAATGGACATTTTGAACCAGAACTTTTTTGATTGGGGGGGCGGGGGGCGGGGAGCTGTGTTGTCACTGTCTACCAGATGCCAGTGCAAACCTTCCAGTTGTGAAAACCAAACGTGTCTCCAGATCCTGCTCAATGTGCCATGTGGTGGCAATGTTGCCTAGGGTCATAACCACTTGTCTGTAAGTGTTTGCCTATAATCCTTCCCACATTGCTGCTGTGATTCCAATGGGAAAAGCAGTCTGACTCAAAAAAAGCATGACTAGCTTTGCAGTCTGCAGGGCAGGTAGAGGTAATGGAGCTACAGAAATGGGTAAAGCAGGTAGGCTCTTCCACATGATGCTTTTCCTTCCTGGGGAGAACTCAATTTTGTTGTTGTTGTGTGTTTTATTTCCTCTCTGAGCCTGCTGTGAACACTTATGTTCTCCTTTTGTCTCAAGGGACACTTCTATCCTTCAGTCAGCAGCAGTTCTCACACATTTAAGTTTGCTTTCAAATCTGTCTGTAATGTTTATTCCCTAATGTTTTGTAGTTTCCTTATGAATTCAAGTCCTACCTTCAGCATCTTGAATAATTCAAGTACATTTCTTTAAAATAATTTTCATGTTGCTCTGAATTTACAGTTCATTGGTTGTGAATTCCCTGTGTTAGATTTTGCTTTTAATTTTGACTCTGAGATTACCTTCATTCAATGGAAATAATTTCCTTCTGGAGTCTTGTTAGGGTCTTGTGGCAAATATATTACCACAAGTGTGGGGATGTTTTACCTCTCACTGAGTTTTACCAGTTTCACTAATAAAATATTCAAGGTTAATTTCTCACCTCATTATTTCCTCACTATGTAAAAAAATTCAAGATGGGATCCCATACTCATGCAGGGCACAAACTCAGTTGTCTGCTTTCTTTCTGCTAAAGACTCTTTCTCATTGACAGTCCAGGGCATACCACATGCTACCTGAACCATCACTGGCCTGGTGGACACAATTTTATTTTAGTGTCTATCCATATAAAAAATTCCTCTTCTCAGTACACTCATTGTCGAGACTTCAGTTCTACTTCACATGGGTCCCAAAGAATGCAGCCTTAGCTGTTTAGCACATGAGTCCAAAAACCCTACTTGAAGGCATAGATTGATATCCAATATATTTTGAGCTAATAGACATTCCTCTCTGTTATCAGTCACCTCACTTTACCATTAAACTCACCTAAGCATTTCATCTTATTTTTTGCTGTTGTTATAAATTACTCAGCTCACCTGTGTTTATAATGAAGGTAGGAAGCAGGCATTGCACACCAGTCTAGCCTGCCATTCTGCCTTCAGGAGCCCTGGCAGTGCTTCTATGTACATGGTGGGAGAAGCTAGTCAGGCAGGTAAAGATGAGGTGTGTGAGGAATGGGATCATAGGAGCTGAAACAATGAAATAAATGGTAAATAGTTGTAAAGGTCCTCACACAACACAGAAGGCAACCCATGCCTTTGTTTCTGTATAAGATCGGGGGCTGATGGAAATTTTAAGTATTATAACCAGAAATTTTTTTCAGAAAAAAACTCTGACAGTATCTATACTAATAAAAGGGTAATATGCTAGTTAGACCAGGTAAATCAGCCATCTTCCAGATGTCCGACTTCCTCTGGACAAAGCCATGATGGTGGGGGACAAGGCAGAGAGGGCAGTTGGGGGCGAGATCAGGCCAGCAGGGGAGGGCAGTTAGGGGAGATCAGGACAGCAGGGGAGAGAAGTTGGGGGCAAGATCAGCCTGGCATGGGAGTGAAGTTGGGGGCAAGATCAGACCAGCAGGAGAGGGCAGTTGAGGGTGAGATCAGGCCAGAGTGGGGGGGGGCAGTTGGGGGCGATCAGGCAGGCAGGCAGAGACAGTTAGGGGCAATCAGGAAGGCAGGAAGGTGAGTGGTTAGGAATCAGTGGTCCCAGATTGTGAGACCAACTTTCGGCCATCTTGTGGTGGCCATCTTGTGGTGGCCATGGCCATCTTGTGATTTTGTGAGGGTGTGGTGCTAGGGTGTGAGGACCACCTAGGCTTTTACTAATATAGAGGCCCAATGCACAAAATTCATGCAAGGGGCTCAGTCCTCACAGCCTCAGCTGGACCTCACAGCCCCAGCTTCATCTGGAAGGTCATCTAGGACTTCCAGAAGGTCGTTTGGCTGTTTGGTCTAATTAGCATATTAGCTCTATATTATATAGGATGGTGAACAGAAACTATATTTAAGTGTTGATTTTTTGTTGGTTTGTTTTTTATCCTCATCTGAGGATATTTTACATTGATTTTTAGAGAGAGTGGGAGAAAGAAACATGGATATGAGAGAATTACATCATTTGGTTGCCTCCAGCACATACCCCAACCAGGGATAGGAACAAAACCAAAACCCAGGTATATACCCTGGACCTAAAATCAAACCTATGACCCTTCAGTGTGTGGGACAACATTCTAACCACCTAGCTAACCAGCCAGGGATATATTTAAGTTTTGACTCATAAAATGTTCATGGCGAAGTTGCCAACTTTAAAACTTATTGAATGTTACTCTACAGTCTATTAGCAAGAAATTGGGAGGATTGATGTTATGAGAATATTTCTGAGAAAACTGAGGGGAGGAAGTACAAAAGAAAAACAATGATTTGTGAATACTGTAACTGATGTGGAGAGAGAAGACATCAAGTTTCACCAGTAATCAGTCCTAGACAATGAATGTGCTGACTGAATTATCCATGAGCTTATCCTCAACATGAGGGCCTAGAAAAACAAGCACTTTTATTTGCTTCACTGTGAGATTTAACATTTGAAACAAGTTGTTTTTAGAAAAGTGCTAAACACTAACCCAACCAGGTACTGAATTTTCTATGTAATATCTGGCTTAGCTTCTTTGAAACCTTTTCCTCTGCCTCCCTCTAGTGAGTCAAAGGCAACAAAACAGGAGAAACAGAAGCAACTCATTTCATTACTACTAAGTTTAAACTGGGGACAAAAAATATGAATAAGCACCCCTTCCCGCAGGACCTTTACGTTAAAGGTCAAGGTAACTGCTCTTTAAGCATCTTATTTTCAGTGTGACATTAACTCTATTTTGTGGACAGTTTCACAACAGCAGGGCTGAGATCTTCAGAAGCAATGGGGTCTAGAAAGTCAATGCTGGGACCGCCTCACTGAGGCGGGGCCGGCTGTCAGAAGCAGGTGCTCCAGGCACAGGTAACGTGTTTCTAGTACCCAGTAGATGTGTCAAAATGAAGACATGCTGTTGCCGACACCAAATAATCGAGGAAACAGAGAAGGCACAGTGCAGAATTGGCTAATCACGGTCACTGCTAGTGAGCTCCTCAGAACCTGGGATCCCTGGGAACAAATCCACAGGAGGAAAGGATGCTGAACTGTGTGATTGCTAGGTTTACATATTTACTAAGTAAGTGTGTATGTTTCTAGTTAAAAGGAAGAAAAATTGAACATAAAAGCACTGGTATTATGCACTTTAATTATATCTTTGTTACTGTGTGAACCCAGGATGGTCAGTGAAAATTTATTTCCACTTTAACTGAATTAGGAGGGCTTCCCTCAATGTTGTTGTTGTTGTTTGTTTATTTGTTTGTTTTTACAAGTTCTCACTTACAAGCACCTCAAAAGTGTGGGTTTCTAAGCATAGGACTGCAGAGGATCACAGTGGTATCTGTGAAATAAAGGTGGATTTTTGCAGCAAATGAGGTAGATAAGGTTGGTCAGGATCAAGATGGGAATGTCAGTAAATACTGCTTCAATGCCATTTAATTATCAAGTATCATATTAGATAATTTTCACATTAGCTTTGTATCTGAATTTTGATGATCCTTGAATGATTCAAGGACAAATTTCATGTTAGGCATCTTGCCACACTGCCATTGACAAAGCTATGGTTATGGTTTGTAGCACACTCTCACTTTTATTTATGCACCATTTATCTATCACATATATTGTACTAGACATTGTCCCAAGCCTTAAAAACACATAAGAAATGACTTTTACTTAATGGATAAATGAGTCGTGAATACAAGTCAACAATGGCAATACCATGTAATAAGGTCAATGATAAAAGCAAACAGTGGTTATGAAAACACACAGAAAAGAACATTCAGATTGAGAGGGGACACGTGGGGAGAAAGACAGGAGTATCCCTTGGAGGAGGGACACATGAGCTGACTATCCGCCATAGTGTGCCTAGAAAATATCCAAAGACATAGGTAAGATCTTTTGTGGAAATTACCTTTCCATCAACCTCCAAGAATTACAATAATTAAGATATAAATAATTCTGAGTCTCACAGAGCTTTAAAATTAATATCTTCCTTTGTATCTACATCTCTTCACTGAACAAGGTCCCATTGATGGTTTGGTCTATGACAGCAACTGTTAGGTTCTCTGGGAAGCAGCAGAAAAACCAGATAGACAAGCCTCTCCCATCTGGGTGCTTCCAGCTGGGGAGACAGAAAACAAACAAGTGACAAAAGTAAATTGGCAAGGGAATTTGGGCTTGCAGTAATCCCTATGAGTTGAACAATTAAAGGATATGCTAAATAGTACAGGTGACAGATTGGGGAGCATGCTGGGTCTGGTCAAAGTTTTCAGAAGCCCTGAGGTGTGAGATGAGGCCAGAACATGAAGAAGGCACAGCCAAGGAGAGAATTGGGGCAGACTGGAACTGTCCCCAGCAGAAGGAGTGGCTAGATCAGGTGTTTAGTGGCTAGTGGTGTCTGGGGAAGAGAGGGAGGGTCACTGTGTCTGAAGTGCACGAGTGAGATGAGAGGAACTGTAGTAAGTTGGACAGGTGAGTAGGGGCCAAATAGAGTAAGGATTTTGGATTTTATTTTCAGTGCATGGAAGGGATTAGTGGGGCTTAAGCAGGATGGGCCTACATCTGATTTGTTTTGGAAGACTGGTTGCTGCTAAGGGAAGAATTAATTGGGACTTGGAAGTGAGGGGAACCTGAAATCAGAGACCAGAGAAGAGGCAACTTCAGTAGCCCCAGTGGAAATTGGCAGTGGTTAGAGGAGAGAAGTAGAGGGGAGACAGATGACTGAGGGAATAAGAGACTCATTGTGGTCATAGAAGCAGACAAGGTTTTCTGACAAATTGGATGTGGGATATAGAAGAATGAATGTAAGTTGACTCCTAAGTATTAGGAGATCCATTTACTAATGTGGGGAATTTGAATTTTTGGAAAATGGGTTCCAAAGGGATGAGTATAAAGTCAAAGTTGGACAAGAAGGAGGTGGACAGCTTCTACACACACCAATTTTCTAATGCTAGGGAACATCTCTGTCTAGGATGGTGGCAAGCCAAGAATCTATGCCATCAGCTGTCTAAATGGTGCTTGTTCTCAGAAGATGTGGAGGATTGAGTTAGAAATAAGGATGGAATGTACCACTTTCTGTTCCCTCTGAATCCGAGTTTGCAGGGGGAGGGGGTTCTTTGTGGTGTATTAAGGGAGTATGTAGCTCTGACTGCTCCCAGCTGTCACTGACCAAAGAGAGAACAGGCACTTGAAATAGAAGATTTCAGTGACATAACTACGGTTTCATAAGCACACACCCTAACATTTAAAAGGCAAAATGAAGATAATACATTTGCAGCATTTAAAACCTAGAGATTTCCTAGGTCCTCCAACTAACTTTTTATCGATGAGGAAACACAGACCCAGAGAAGATAAGTGATTTTTTTAAAATTAAATCTTTATTGTTCAGATTATTAGAGTTGTTCCTCTTTTTTCCCCCCATAGCTCCCCTCCATCCGGTTCCCACCCCACCCTCTGCCCTTACCCCTACCCCTACTGTCCTCATCCATATGTGTAAGACTTTTGTCCAGTCTCTTCCCACATCCCCCACACCCCTTTCCCCCCTGATAATAGTCAGTCCACTCCCTTTCTATGCCCCTGATTCTATTATATTCACCAGTTTATTCTATTCATCAGATTATTTATTCCCTTGATTTTCAGAATCACTTGTTGATAGATGTGTACTTGTTGTTCATAATTTGTATCTTTACCTTTTTCTTCTTCTTCCTCTTCTTAAAGGATACCTTTCAGCATTTCATATGATACTGGTTTGGTGGTGATGAACTCCTTTAGCTTTTCCTTATCTGTGAAGCTCTTTATCTGACCTTCAATTCTGAATGATAGCTTTGCTGGATAAAGTAATCTTGGTTGTAGGTTCTTGGCATT
>NW_006287324.1:389429-405512 GCF_000327345.1 Myotis davidii | reverse complement strand
GAGGTTGTAATTTAGCCTCTGCCTGAGGCTACCCAGCAGAAGCCAGCTGTAAAGCAATGCAAGTTGCCCTGGGGCCTTGGGGCAGCTGCAGTTTGTTAAGTAATTTTCAGATTGCAAAGGGCCAGTCCTTTCATATGCAAAAGTCTCTGCACACAGCATGGGTGGGGCAGGGTCTCAGGGGATCAACAGGGTGGAGCAAGCAGCTATGGCTGCTGCTCAATCCTACCCTAAGAGGCCCCATGTCTCAGTGTCCCAGTAATCGCTGCAAGTACCTATGAGAGAAAGCTGCTGTCGAGTTCCGACCAATGCCAGACAGTCCAGTTTATCCCTGTATGAGTCTGGGTCCCCAGTGACTCGCCCAGTTTTGGAGTTCAAAGCAGTTGGGAGCTTGAGACTCCCTCCCGATTGAAAAAGACAACCATGTCCTCAGTTGCCAACGCTTTCCACGTGCATGCGCCTCCATACCTCTGCACTTTACTTCCGCACCTCCTCTGAGTCTCAGTGTGCTTTTCTCAATCCTTCTAGTAGTAGAATTTCCACTCAGCCAGCCTTCCTCTGGTTCTGGATGATGTCCGTTTTGTCTTTTAGTTGTATTTTTGAAGTAGTTGTGTGAGGCAGCAATTTCTGGTGTTTACCTATGCCGCCATCTCAGTTTCTCCAGAAGCTAAGTGATTTGTTAAATTCTCCCCTCTTTGCTGTTCCTTACTGAGAAAGCCTCAGACTTTGACCTTATCTGATGCTTAAGGCTTTGGCAAGTTCTTCACACCTCTAATCATCCCAAGCTGATTCTGAATAGCAGGCAAGACTTTGATGGTCTACAAAGCCAAACCCCATTAATACAAAACAGGAAATGTGTTCTCTTCCCAATAACCGCCCAATGTGCTTGCTCTCATTAAAACTAAACTATAAAAAGGCTAAGCGACTAAGTTGACAATGAATATAATAAAACTAGAGGCCTGGTGCACAAAAATTTGTGCATTCGGGGGGGAAGGGGAGGTCCCTCAGCCTGGCCTATGCCCTCTCACAGTCTGGGACCCCTCGGGAGATAACACCCTGCTGGCTTAGGCCTGCTCCCAGGTGGCAGAGGGCAGGCCCAATCCCTAGGTGCAGCCCCTGGTCAGGCTAAGAGTAGGGCGGATTGGGAGGTTGCGATGCCACCCTCAGTCATGCACAGGGTAGGGCCGATTGGGGGGTTGGGGCACCGCTCCCTGTCACACTCAAGGCAGGGTCAATGGGGAGGTTGTGGTGCCACATCCTGTTATGCACAGAGCAGGGCCCATCAGGGGGTTGGGGCTCCTTACCCTGTCACTTACAGAGCAGGGTAGATCAGGTGGTTAGGGAGCTGCCCCCTGTCATGCACAGAGCAGGGCCCATCAGGGGGGTTGGGGAGCTCCCCCTATCACCCACAGAGCAGGGCTGATCAGGGGTTTGGGGAGTTCCCCCCTGTCACTCACAGAGTAGGGCTGATAGGTGAGTTGGGGAACAGCCCACTGTCACACACAGAGCAGGACGAATCAGGGGGTTGGGGCACCACCCTCTATCAACCACAGAGCAGGGCCAATCAGGGGGTTCGGGCGCAGCCACTCTCCCACTCAGGGCAGGGCCAATGGGGAGGTTATGGCTTGCCCCTGTCACACACAGAGCCACAGGGCAATCAGGGGGTTTGGGCTCTGCCCCCTGTCACGATGATCCCAATGCCAGGAGGCCTCTCGGCTCCGCTGACCCCGGTGCTGGGAGGCATATTACCCTTTTACTATATAGGGTAGAGGCCTGGTGCATGGGTGGGCCTTGCTGGTTTGCCCTGAAGGGTGTCCTGGATCAGGGTGGGGGTTCCCACTGGGGTGTCTTGCCAGCCTGGGTGAGGTGATGATGGCTGTTTGCAGACTGATGGGTGATGGAAGCTCCCAAGCGCTCCTTTTTTCTTTTTTTTTATTCTGGGCCAGCTTTAGCTCTGAGGCTCCAGCTCTTCAGCCTCCTGCTGCTGAAAGTAGGTATCTGGTTTGTTTCGGTTCTATGATCGAAACTCTGTATCAACTCCAGCTCTGAGATCCCGGCTCGCTGAAAGCAGGTTTCTGGGGTTTTGTTTAGCTTCTATATTTGTTACAATGTTTCTTAAACTGCAAGCTCAGAGGCCGGCAAGGCAGGCGGGGAACGTTGCTTTTCTCCATCACTGAAGCAAGCAAGCCTCATATTAGTTTCAAGCTGCCTGGCTGCCGGGCGCCATCTTGGCTGGCTGTTAATTTGCATATCTTGCTGATTAGCCAATGGGAAGGGTAGGGGTCGTACGCCAATTACCATGTTTCTGTTTTATTAAATAGGATGATAAATATTTAAATTATCTTGACACAGGTAAGTGGAGTCACCATGAACTTTAGTAAACAGAAACAGTCACATTGGATGGCACCAAGATATATGAGGCTCTTGAGTTTTCCTCCTTTCACAAATGCACCAAATAAACAGCTACAGGTGGAGCCATTTCCTCTGGGAGAAATTCAGAAACTAGTTGAATGTCTCCTACATATCAGGTAATTGAGGAAATGTCCACATCAAAATGGGTAGGGAAGGCTTAGACTTATTCTGATCATGAAACCACACCCAGCCCAGCATCTTCCAATAGCGGAGGGATCCTCTCACTTCCAGCAATATTCACAGTATCCAAGGTAAGGAAACAATGTAAAGTATTCATTGATGAATGAATAAATTTAAAAATTGCAGTAGATACATAAAATATATATTACTGAGACTTAATAATGAAGGAAATCCTGTCATTTGTGATGACATGAATGAATCCAGAGAGCATTATGCTGAAGGAAATGAGCCAGGCAGTGAAAGATACAGATAAATACTGAATGGCATCACTTACATTTTGGTCCTTAAAGAAAAGTTCACTTCGTAAAACAGAGAGTAGAATGGTAGTTACCAGGATCTCGGGTGAGGAAATAGGGAGAGGCTAGTAAAAGGGTACAAACTTACAGTGATGAAATTAATGAGGTCTGAGGCTTATACAATAGGTGTAACTATAGCTGATTTTACTGTATTATATAACTGAAAAGTAGGACTTAAATGTTCACACACACCCTGAAATGAGTATGTGATGTGATGGATATGTTAACTTGATGATGACAATCTGTTCACAATTCACAAGTATATTAAATAATAGCGTTGTACACTGTAAATATATTACCATGGTATTTGCTAATTATCCTATGTAATAAAAGCCTAATATGCTAAGTGTCCAGTAGTCCGGTGACCAGTCGACTGTTCAACCAATCAAAGCATAACATGATAATGATATGCTAAGGCCACTCAACCACTTGCTATAGCATGCACTGACCACCAGGGGGCAGACAGTCGACTGATTGACCAGTTGCTATGACATGCACTGACCACCAGGGTGCAGACGCTCTGACTGGTAGGTTAGCTTGCTGCTGAAGTCTGGCCAATCTTGACTGAGCGAGATGGGCTGGACATACCCTGGAGCCCTCCCGGGGTTCCTCCCTGGTATGATCGTGCACAAGTGGGGTCCCTCGACCTGGCCTGCACCCTCTCACAATCCGAGACCCCTCTGGAGATGTTGGAGAATCGGTTTCAGCTTGATCCCGCAGGCCACTCCCCTAAGGAGGCTGCCAGACACAGGGCTCACCCCTGGCAAGCACTGTTGTGGCAGTTCAAGCCTCTCCTGACTGTGACTGATTGGTGAGAGCCTGCAGCAGGTGCAGTAGGGCCGGGATGAGCAGGAGCACCAACTAAGAGCTGCAGGCAATGTTGGACTGCAGGTTTTGGCCTGATTCCTGCAGGCCACTCAGAAGGACCCCACCAGTGCATGAATTCATGCACCAGGCCTCTACTATATCAATAAAGCCAAAAAACAAACAAACAACAACAAAAAACAGTTACCAACTTCACTGCATTTAATAGCTATTCTCTCAAACAAAGTCCTGTTTTCTAACCTATAAACCTAAAAGATAGGTCTTTATGTTTATGATTACTTAACTTGTAATGCTTTAAGAGGAATGGGTATGGGATAGGTGGGTGTGAAGTGTGGAGACCTCCCAAAAATGTCATTTAATTCTTTCAAAATTCATATTTTAATTTCCTATTTGTACTTACCAGCAGAGGGCACCCTGATACCTTTTTTCTCCCCTACACCCCCACCCTAAATAAAGTTTAAACAAGTGGCCAGAAAAACCAGAATCCACTTGATTATATATCACATTGATCATTTATTATCCCTACAAACAATTAGGGATAATGTGTCTGTCCTCCTGGAAAAGGAAATAGGCTGAGTGTAGTGGAGATATGCTGAGAAGTGGTGGGCAGTGTGCAGCCATTTCAATGAATGTTTAGTATGAGTTAACACACGTGATCAAGTTCTGGTTAATCACCCAGCCTTTAATATAATGTTTTATTCAGATAATACTTTCAGTTCATTACCCATAAATCTAATAATAACTTAATTAGTTTTACTATGAAATGAAGATCATTTATAGATGAGACTTAGTATAGAGGAAAATTTCTTGCAAAGATCATTTCCTTAAAGAGAGGTGTAAAGAAACCACTTTCCAGTGTGGTTAGAGGCAGTTTGGGGAAAAGGTTTCACACAGTAAATTAGGAAACCTTTATAAGATTTGTAATATTTGCCAGTTTCAAACATGAGAAATTATATTTCACTCATATTGTTTTCAAAATGATTAACATTATCTTCCTTCTGAAGATAAAAAGGTTGTCAACAGTAAAAAGCTACCTAATCACAGTGCTCACTTCCATCTAGTGGTGTAAGGAACGAGGTTAAATGTTTGCTTGCCCACATGAGACTGAATTATTACGAATGTTTCAGTTTAATCATTTTAATAGGAATAGTTTTAAGAGAAAAAAGGAAACATGAATTCAGCTTTGCTGTAAAAAAGTAAAATTTCTGATGGCTTTCCTAAGAATTTATCTAACTTCACCATTGTTACATAAAAGTGAGTTTCCAAATCAAGCCATAGGATTTTTCCTTAGCTTTACTCTATTTCTTTAAAATGAAGAGTGTCTACTATTATTATTTTTAATTTTTTATTACAAAGGGTATTACATATGTGTCCATTTTTTCCCCCGCCCTAGACAGTCCCCTAGTCTCCCCTATCCCCCAGTGTCTACTATTATTTTTAATGGTGAATCAATGAATCCATAGCCAGCTCAAGGATTACCAGGCTCAACACATCAACTAAACTCACTGTATTGTGACATGCATTGACTTTGTTCCTGTGGCTTCTTCAAGAAGATCAATTAAGAAAAAGAAGCCCATCACTGTGAATCCCCAATATGTATAATGAAACAGTTGATAATGAGTAATAGTAAAGCTTGCCTGAAATTATAGATCTTTATTATTTTTTAACTTTCTCTTCCAAGCAATACTATAAATCCATTCTTGATGCTGTTCAAGTACTGACAGATCAAATGACTAATTTATGTTAAAGAGTTAATCAGTATCATACATTATTTCAGGGTTTCTATTAATTTTTATGTTAAATATCTTCTGAACATGCACACCTACTAAATTTTTGAATCAATTATTGAAAGTGGTAAAGATAATGTTCATTTTTTTTCTTAGCTACATTTACGGACAGAATGTACTTACACTCAACATGAAGAGAGCAAAGAGATCACCATCATCAATTACAATATGTAGATGTGAGGCCCAGTCTAGAGGAGTCTCAATGTGACTAACTAAGGATAAATGTGTTTTACAGTTATGAATTAGAAAAGACCAAACAGCACATTAGATTCACATTCACTGACTTTTCATGGAGTTGAATTAAATATAGGTTTAAAGCTTATAGTTATTAGTGTTTCAAATATCTATATTATTATTAGAAAAAAATAAGCAGAAACCTAGGTATACCTTTAGTTTTTACAGTATGCATGCTCTAAAAACCTAAAATTCTGTAATTTTAAACATAATCATCCCCAAAAAAGTATGTTTACCTTAGATGACATCAAGACTGCTCCATGATCTTGGCATAAAATAAACTGTCTTCACTGTCTTTCTATGGCTAAGGAGCAAGCCTTCCTATCTTGTGGATTGAAGTTGGGTCTTTTCATTGTAATAATAAATTTCTCCTAATGGTAAACTGAGAGCATTATTTCTTTCTAGTCACCAGAGTGATTTTGAGGAATTGGTGTGTGTTTTTTTCCTAATTACTTCTTCATTTTTAAGTAGCAAATACTAATAATAATTCATGTGAATAGGAGATAAAAATCTAACATTTTCTCAATTATTTATCTTTTTTGTTAGTATTTTTGTTTTCAATTATTTATCTTAACTGAATTTTCATTTTCTTCAATATATAAAATATTTTTATGAGTTCCTGGTACAGGGACTTTTTTCTTACTAAACAAAAATACCCAGAGTTCAAGAATGGCCTTGCCTAACACATCTGTGTTTTATCATTAAAATGTGATGTTGAAATTATGAAGGCATTCTAAAACTACTAGAATTGAACAAGAAAATACTTGGAAATTATGTAAAACCAGGTTTCTAACCGTTGGAGTGAAAAGTTATAGAAAAACAAGTAAAGAAGTCTAGAATCAGCCACAAGGACACTAGATTAGAGTTGGAAACAACTGTATGAATTTGCACTTAATATAGATAGAGGTAGAGATGATAGATGGATGACAGATATAGATGATTGATAGATGATGTGATGATAATAGATAGATAGATAGATAGATAGATAGATAGATAGATAGATAGATAGGTAGATAGATGATAGATATGGATGGATAGATACCAATAAATATCTATACTAATAAAATACAAACATGCAAATTAACTGTACCTTCGTTATGCCTTAAGCCATGCCCACCAGCCAATCAGACTGACCATAAGCAAATTAACCCAACCAAGATGGCA
Source organism: Myotis davidii (assembly GCF_000327345.1). NCBI lineage: Eukaryota > Metazoa > Chordata > Mammalia > Chiroptera > Vespertilionidae > Myotis > Myotis davidii. The sequence goes on along the minus strand of NW_006287324.1, from coordinate 398,617 downwards.
GCCGGCAGCCAAGAAGCTGGAGCATGCAGGAGGCTTGGTTGCCCCAATAATGGAGAAAGCCAAGCTTCCTGCCTGCCGCGGCTGGCTCTGAGCTCCACTGAAGGCAATAAAGTTTCAATTATAGGAGGTAAATAAACCCCAGATACCTGCTTTCAGGTGGCCGTGGCCATGGAGCTGGAGCGAGCAGAAGTTGGTTGCCCCAGTGATGGAGGAAGTCAAGCTTCCCTCCTGCCCACTCAGGCTACAAAGTTTCAATTATAGAAGGTAAATAAATCCCAGAATAAAAAGAAAAAAGGGAGAGGCTGAGAGCTTCCATTGCCAGGGGGGGCTTGGCCAGCCTGAAAATGGCCCTCAGCCCCTCACCCAGACTGGCCAGGCACCCCAGTGGGGATCCCCCACTCTAAAATGGGTGTGGCCAGCCTGCAAACAGCCATCAGCCCCACACCCAGGCAAGCCAGGCACCCTGTGGTCTGTGCGCTCCCACAGGGGAGGCTCTGCTCAGCCACAAGCCAGGCTGATGGCTACCAGTACAGCAGTGGTGGTGGGAGCCTCTGCTAAGGATGTCCGACTGCTTAGGCCGGCTCCCTGCTGGCAAGTGGACATCCCCCGAGGGCTCTCAGGCTGCTAGAGGGATGTCTGATTGCCAGCTTAGGCCCAATCCCCCGGGGAGTGGGCCTAAGCCAGCAGGTGGTCATCCCCCAAGGGATCCTAGACTGTGAGAGGGCACAGGCCAGGCTGAGGACCCCCTCTCCAAGTGCACGAATTTTTGTGCACCAGGCCTCTAGTATATTAATATTTATAGATATATGCAGACATAAAAGTGGTTAGAATTTATGCATATTTCCAAATTATTTTATGTGCAAGTACCTAAAAGCAATAATATTCTAGAAACAATGAGCACACCCAGGGACCATATATTGCTTTCTAAAACCATTCTCCATGAAGGAACTAGAATTTCTTGGCAAAATGGCTTACTTAACAGCTGAGGAAGGGAACATACAAATTTGATTTTGGAACATCTTATTGTGGAAGAAGGCAAATAAATACTAACACACACAGTGGTATACCAATGAAACACAGTACACAATTGTAAAAACTCATAATCACAAAGATGAAAATATTAAGCAACAAAAGAAAAAATACTAGTATTTGTTTATAACCCAAGAGATAAAATAAATATCCATGAGACTATAATATTATGAAATAATTATTAAAAAATAAATAAATTGAGAGAAGAGGCAAATCTTTCATGCAGGGAAATTCTAAGTGATTTTTTTTAAGTTTCTCCCCTCAAGAAGGTAGAGTGTAACTCTCAACTTTGAATTCAGGCTGCACATTTCCTCCAAAGAGTATGATATGTAAAGGGGGCCAGGGAGAGTAATTTTTCAGTGGATAAATGTGACAAACACTCCTTCAGCCAAGTGACCAAGGTCAACATTAACAGTGATAAGTCATATTGACAGCATGTACACTTGATATGATGTGATGAGAACGGCATTGTATCTCTACAGCCCTCTTCCCCCAAAACCCATAATTATAGTCTGATCATGAGAAAAACATCAAACAAATGCCTATTGAAGTACATTCTATAAAATACCTTATCAGAACTCAAAACTGTTTAGCCATCCAAACAAGAAAAGTCTGAGACACTGTCACAATCTGTAGACTTTTAAGGAGCTGTGATGACTCAGTGTAATATGGTACCCTGGATGGGATTCTGAAACAGAAAAAAAGAACAGTAGGTAAAAACCAATGAAACATGAACAAACCATAAGTTTGAATTAATAATAATGAGTCAATATAAAAACACTGTGGTAAATGTACCTACTAATGTAAGGTATTAATAATAGAAAACATTGTAAGGCATATAGGAGCATTCTGTACTATTTATATATTTTTTGAAAATAAAAAATATTCTAAAGTAAAATGTTATTTTAAAATGGTCTTGATTTTCTCTCATTATAATAATGGTAATTGTACATTTTTTTAATATTAAAGTTTGCTTCCTGTCAATATGCTTTGCATTTATAATCCTTTACTGACTTCAAGGATGTAAACTGACTTGCTCTGTTAACCATTTCTTTAATACTTACTGATGATAACTAAAATCCAGAAAGTGAATCTGTATTATGTTTTAAATTGTAGTTGCAATAACAAATAACATGTTGATTATCAATATCAAAATCCAATATTACTGCTGCCATCACAAGCCAGCCAACGTCAAATGTGCTCAGGTATCTCACTGACTCAATTTGAAGTTGCTTTAGCAACAGTTTGTATAGTTCATTTGACTGCCCATCCATTATATGCTATGTTCCTACATTCCCTGGAAATGGAAGTTTTTGCAATAAGGCACATTAAGGTGCATGCAAGACTATTCTCTTAAAAGAGTAAAATTAAACTTTAATGGAAAAAAATATCAAAAGACTGTAAGAAAAATGTTACTCTAGTTTTGAAAAAAAAATAAAGGTCTTCTACCTTTAAAGTAACTTACAGTACAATAAAAAATGAATCCATATAGTTTTACATAGGCATAAAGAGAAATAAATCAATATTATAATTAAGTATAACCTTAGCCTTTATTTTCTAGCTGTTTGATAGTTTCACTGAAAAAAGAAAAAAATGCACACTCTTTTATATCAAAGAACCAAGCAAATATAAAGGGGTGGACTAAAATGTAATTATAGCTTTTTAACAGTAAGTAGCATTAAAACATTTTAAAATTACATTGTTGGTAAGAGGAAGACTAGAAAAGGTTTCAAAAAGAAAAAGTGTCAGATATTTAGCCTACCTATTATGAAGTGCAAGCATACAATTTTGGCTCACTCACATGTTTCTGTTTATATTACAGGGAGATACTGTAATAGATTCTTTGTACAGGTTTGTGACTTTTAAAGGAAAAAAGAACATTAAATAATTGCCACAAAATGTTTATTACATATATCACATTTGCCTTCAATTCAGTTCTGTAAACCAGGATTCATCAAACAGAAACTTCAATCGATTAGAGTTTGAAATTTTATCCTAAGCCACGTGCTGCTTCCACAGTGTCTTTTTATAGTTTACTTGAAATCCCAATTGGAAATAAAGACATGTAGTAGCAATACTAACTCTTCTTAAATACAGCCATATCTTGAAATAACTTCAGTTCTTGACCCAACAACCCTTTCATAATGACACCTGTATGATCAGTCACAGGTCTATCAGGCAACAAAGGGGAGAATGTCTGAGTATGAGTCAGTTTACCCCTAAACCTTGCATTGTTAATATCTCAGGAAATTGTGCTTTGAATAATATAGATAGATAGATAGATAGATAGATAGATAGATAGATAGATATAGATATATAGATAGATATAACTAGAGGCCCAGTGCATGAAATTTGTGCACGGGGCAGAGGGGGGAGGGGGTGTCCCTCAGACCAGCTTGCACCCTCTCCAATCTGGGACATACCTCTCACAATCCAGGACTGCTGGTTCCTAACCACTCACCTGCCTGCCTGCCTGATTGCCCCTAACCGCTTCTGCCTGTCAGCCTGTTCACCCCCTAACCACTCCCTTACCAGCCTGATCGACACCTAACTACTCCCCTGAAGGCCCAATTGCCCCTAACTGCCCTCCCCTGCCAGCCTGGGTCTCCCCCAACTGTCCTCCCCTGCAGGCCAGGTAGCCCCAACTGCCCTCCCCTGTAGGCCTGGTCCTTCCCAACTGCCCTCCCCTGCCAGCCCAGTCACCCCTGACTTCCATCCCCTGATGGCCTGGTTCCCCACAACTGCCCTTCCCTGTAGGCCTGGCCCCTCCTAACTGCTCTCCCCTGCAGGCCTTGCCCCCCACCCCCCGCCGCAATTGCCTTCCCCTGAAGGCCTGGTCTCCCCCAACTGCCCTCCCCTGCAGGCCTGGTCCCCCACAACTGACCTCCCCTGCTGGCCATCTTGTGGTGACCATCTTGTTTCCACATGGGGGCAGCCATATTGTGTTGGAGTGGTGGTCAATTTGCATATTACTCTTTTATTAGATATTTGTTTCTTCTTATTATTATACTAAAGGCTTGGTGCATAAATTTCATGCATGGATAGGGTCCCTAGCAGCTGATGGGTGCTGGCCTGGGCCTCCCTTTTCCCAACTGCCTGCTGCCACCAGCTGGTGGGGGAAGCCAGCCAGGCGGACAGGGGCCATGGGTGGTGGGCCAGCCAGCCCTGTCCACTGGTAGAACTCCAAGTAGAACTTCTGGTTGAGGGGACTTGCATATTAGGCTTTTATTATATAGGACTAGAGGCCTGGTGCATGAAATTTATGTATGGGTAGGGTCCCCAGGCCTGGCCAGTGATCAGAGCCAATCTGTGGGGTGACCAGCAGGGCAATCAGGGGGCCCCTGCTAACATCTGCCTTGGCCAGCCTGGTGCCACACATTTGCCAGCCCTGTCCCCTGCCACCTCCATCATTCGTCTCCCTCTGCAGTCACCTCCCTCTCACCAGCCCTCTCGCCAGCCATCCCTGCCCCCTGGTCACTCGGCCACCACCACCACCACTGCTGATCACCTCCCTCTACAGGGAAACTGATAGGGCAATCAGGGGGGCCCCGCTGTCACCTGCCTTGGCTGACCTGGGGCCTGTGGGCTGGGGGAAGCTCTTGCATTGAGTGTCTGCCCCCTGGTGGTCAGAGCACTTCATAGCAATCTGTCATTCTGATGGTTGTTCCACTGTTAGGTCGATTTGCATATTAGGCTTTTATTATATAGGATATGTACAGTAAGTCATCAGGGGTCCTAAGAAGGTTACTGATAGCAACAAAGTGAATGGAAACTTGTGAGAACAAGGAGAGAGTTTAAAAAAGAACTAGTTTCAAATTATTATAGAGGTGTTCACATGTCTGACCTGGCTACCAAGTATTGCATTATGAAGTCGACAATTAGCACAATTTTAAAACATAAAGGTGCCATCAAGCATGCTGATGTTGCTAAGGATGTGAAATAGCTCATAAAACAATGATCATAGGCAACTGAATAGGTAGAAAAACTGTTGTTGATTTGGATAAACAAAAGGCAGTTAGCCAATGATTGTATTTCAGAGGCAGTGATATGTGAAAAAACAAAGATGCTCCATACTGACCTCCTGAAAGACACCCCTGGAATCAGTGCTAAAAGTGATTCATTTAAGGCTAGTAGGGAATGGTCCCATAAATTTAAGTAAAGAAGTGCCATTCAAAGTGTAGTGAGGCATGGGGAGGCTGCTAGTTCTAACAAAGTACCTACTGATAATGTCGTGACAGAGCTTCAAAAATATATAAAGGCTGAGGGATTTGTTCTCCAACAAATGTTCAGTTCTAATGAGACAGGCCTCTTCTGGAAGAAAAATGCAAAAGAGGACCTACATCACAAGGAAATCATTGTCAGGACACAAGCCAGTGAAAGGCAGGCTGACATTATTGCTGTGTGGAATGCGAGTGGGGACTTTCAATTGAAGCCTCTACTAACCTACCATACTGAAAACCTGTGAGCTTTCAAGGAAAATAGTGTCATGAAAAATAAGTTGAATATGTTGTGAAAAACTAATAGCGAAACTTGTGTAAAAAGATAATTTTTTATTGAGTGAATTCATGAAGTGTTTGACCCAAGTATTAAGAAATAGCTCTGGGGAAAACAATTGCCACTCAGGCCATTTCTTGTAATAAACAAGGCTCCTGGCCAACCTCCAGGATTGGAGGCTGAGCTGTTGGAGGAGAACAGCTTCATCACTGTTAGGTTCTTGCCACCTAACACAACTCCTCGCATCCAGTCCATGGACCAGCATGTCATTTTTATTTTTAAGAAACTCTACACAAAGGCACTGTTTCAGAGGTGTTTTGAGATGATCTCTGAAGATAATTTAACACTTTGAGAGTTCTTGAATGAACATTTAAATATCCTCACTTACTTGAGGCTCATAGACCAAGCAAGGAGGGAAGTATCTTCCAGGACCATGCAATCAGCCTGGAAGAAATTGTGACATGAGTCTGTTGCTGAAAGAGACTTTGATGATGAGCCTGTGCCTATTGTGGAGGATATTGTGGCTCAGGGCAAGTCCATGGCCTTGGAGGTGTATATGATGATATGAATTAGTTGGTGGACGACCACAACACGAGCCAACCACCAAGGAACTCCAAGACCTTCAGAGGGAGCAGCAACACACATCAGCTGAGGAGCTCTTTTCAGAGTAGGAGAAGGGAAAGGAGAATATTCCTACTTTATTAATCAAAAGAATGCTCTGGAAGTGGGGAGAAACACAAAGTTTTATTGCGAAATATCACCCTGACAAAGAAGTAGAAAACCATGCCATAAATTTGTTCAATGGCACTGCAGTCTTTCACTTCAGCAAATGTTAAAATGTAGGCAAACCCCCAAACACAATATCATTGGATAGGTTTTCAGTGATTCAGAAGCCCAATGAGCCTAAAGCAAGTTCTGGTGGAGCAAAGAGATACAAGAGAAAGAACCCCAGAGGGAGAGTCACCTGATATTTTAACATCTCTCCATCCCCCCTGCCCGCTCCCCATATCCAGTCACCAATAGCTCTCAACATTAAAGGTAAGTTCCAGTATGTAAATTCTTTTATTTATTTTTTTAATGTACATTTTATTTCCTTTTTGTTAAATTTTCATTTACATTTTATGGTGTGTGTTCTTTTTAATGTTTATTTATAGCCCTGCATGGTTTTCTCAGTAGTTAGAGCATCAGAACTTGGACCAAAATGTCTTGGGTTTGATTCCCTATCAAGGGCACATACCTCAGTTGCAGGTTCCCCAGCTCTGGCAGGGGCATGTGCAGGAGGCAACCAATAAATCTCTCTCTCTCTCTCTCTCTCTCTTTCTCTCTCTCTCCTCCCTCCCTTCCACTCACCACACTCTCTCTGGAAATCAATGGAAAAAATATCCTCTGATGAGGATTAAAAAAGTTCATTTATAGATTAAACATTACATTTGACAGATACTGTATATAAGAAAGGTTAAAATCTGGAATAATTTGAAGCCCTGTAATTCAATTCACATTATTTCTAATGAGAAAAAAATGATTTGGTTTTCAAACAAAGTGCTTCTTGAGCAGCCTTCATGAACAAGATAAATACAGAGGTTCAACTGCATTTAAGTAAGAGCATTACACAATCCTCTGGAAAATACCAAGGACTTAGTAGAAATCAGAAGTGGCACTTTTTCAATAAAAATGAGAAGGTTTTTACCTTCACCAAATACATTAAGGGAAAAGTTGGTCTTAAATATAATTGGTTTATAAACTACCAAATAGTATTAGTGGGAGAAATGCCTATTGAGATATTTTCCCCAATATTTTATTATAAGAATTAGAGGCCCGGTGCACTAATTCATGAACAGGTGGTGTTCGCCCAGCCCACCCGGATGGGGGCTCATTGGACCAGGCAGGTGCGGGGGCAGGAGCTGTGGGAGGTTGGCTAGCTGGCCCTGACCATGATCAAGGTGTTGGGGATCAATTGGGGCCCGGGCTGGTTGTGGGGGGGAGGGGCAAAAAGTGTCCAGTCAGGCTGGTTAGCTGCTGCAATGCGCATCATAGCCACTGGTTGTTCTGGTTCCATTCTGGTTGCTGGGTTTTTATATATACTAGTGGCCTGGTGCACAAAATTCATGCACAGGGGAAAGTTCCCTCAGCCCAGCCTGCACCCTCTCCAATCGGGAACCTTGGGGGTTGTCCAATTGCCACAGGGATCAGGCCTAAAGGGGCTGTGGGACATCCTCTCACAATCTGAAACCTCTGGCTTCTAACTGCTCACCTGCCTGCCTGCCTGATTGCCCCTAACTGCCTCTACCTGTTGGCCTGGTTGCCCCCAACTGCCATCCCCTTTTGGCCTGATCTTGCCCCCAACTGCACTCACCTGCAGGGCTGAACTCGCCCCAACTGCCCTCCTCTGCTTGCCAATTTGGTTCTTTTTGGTAGGTATCTATGCCAGTCTGTTGAGGGATGTTTAATGAACCGAAGATGCAGAGGTAAGACAAGCACACAGGCAATTGATGCCGGGCAGAGGGCTACAGCTCACTCAGGCATGTAGCAACTCTGTACCCTCAACCATTGCTTTTATTGGGATTTGGCACGAGGTTAGTGCATCAGCAGTTAATCAACAAAATTTTGTTTTGTTCTATATTACAATAGCGCATTGAAGACAACTTGCAGCTGTGCACTCCCTTTCTGTTCTACCCATGACTATTTAATCTTATCCTTTCTCAGGGAGTTAAATGTTCTGGGAACTCAAGATTGTGTGCAATCTTGACCCAGCATGACTCGCTTGCCAGTCATGCGGTGAACATTCACTTCTTCTTGGAAGGACTTTAGATTCTTGTTTACAAATGTCCAGCTACATCAGTCAGCATCAAAAGCTCCGCCTCCTAGGCAGCAATTGGCTCCTCAGAGATGACCCAGATTTGGTTCTGATTTGTAAGTTTCTATGCCAGTCAGATCAAAAGCTCCACTTCCTAGGCAGCCATTGGTTCCTCACACTTCACCCAGATTTGGTTCTGATTGGTTGGTTTCTATGCCAGTCAGCATCTCTGGGACTATCAACAGTACCTGATCAGAAAGGCGGGGCTGATCAGTAGCCCAGATGGAGGCCTGGAGAGAAATGGAGGTGCAGCTGCTTGCCAGACTGGGAGAGAAAGAGAGAGGCAAGTGCTGATTAAAAGCTGCCACAGAGGCAACAGATCAGTCCCTGCTTCTCTCTCAGTCCTCTCTCTGGTCCTGATTCACAGCCCCCTCAGCAGTCAGTGCTGGGGCACCATTCCTGCAGCCAGAAGCAGTCAGACTTCCGGTTGGTCGAGTCTCAGTCATTACTGGTCATTACGACCCAGGGTTTTTATATATTAGTATAGATGTCCAAATATACAAATGAACTGAAAAGAACTGTGTAGTGAATATGTACAGTATTATCGTCCAGATTCTATAATTAACATCTTCATATATATATATATATATGAAGAGGCCTGGTGCACAGATTCATGCACTGATGGGGTCCCTCAGCTGGGCCTGTGGGGATTAGGCCAAAACTGTCTCTCTGACATCCCCCAAGGGGTCCTGGATTGCGAGAGGGCAATTCCAGGGTGACGCACCCCAGAATCGGGCTCCCTCCTCTCTGCTCCCAATATTATGTCACTTTTTCTCTGTATTTGTCTCACTTATTTCATATCACTTTACCA
>NW_006287324.1:388843-389271 GCF_000327345.1 Myotis davidii | reverse complement strand
TATGTATATTTATATAAAATATATATATATTTTAGAGGCCCGATGTATGAAGATTTGTGCAAGAATAGGCCTTCCATCCCCTGACTGCCGGCACCAGCTTCCATCCAGCATCTGGGACCTGGGCCTTTGCTCTGGCTGCTGCCTTCCACCTTCGCTCCAGGCCGGAGCCACCTCCCATCTTTGCTCTGAGCTGGAGCCACCTCCTGTCCACTCCAGCCTGCTCCATGGCAGAGGCCGGCCCTTGGCAGCCAGCTGGGGCTTGCAGGAGGCTTGGCTTTCTTTGTCACTGGGGCAACAAAGCAAGCCAAGCGTTTTGCCTGAAGAAAGCCAAGTGTCCCACCTGCACTGGCCAGCTCTGTGGCTCTGGCCAGCACCACCATTTTTGTGGCTATGGGCACCACCATCTTTGTGGCTATGGGGGCCACCAT
>NW_006287324.1:368828-369795 GCF_000327345.1 Myotis davidii | reverse complement strand
ACCCATGGTTTTTATATATTAGTATAGATGTCCAAATATACAAATGAACTGAAAAGAACTGTGTAGTGAATATGTACAGTATTATCGTCCAGATTCTATAATTAACATCTTCATATATATATATATATATGAAGAGGCCTGGTGCACAGATTCATGCACTGATGGGGTCCCTCAGCTGGGCCTGTGGGGATTAGGCCAAAACTGTCTCTCTGACATCCCCCAAGGGGTCCTGGATTGCGAGAGGGCAATTCCAGGGTGACGCACCCCAGAATCGGGCTCCCTCCTCTCTGCTCCCAATATTATGTCACTTTTTCTCTGTATTTGTCTCACTTATTTCATATCACTTTACCATAAGTTTGGCAGTAACTGATGACTTGTTGGCATTTAGCTGAAAAATGCAATTATTTAGCAAACAGGATGTACTTAGCCTGGAATCTAGTCGGCCTAGGGCAGGACCCTGCTCAATGATGTCAGGCTCCCACACAGGCCCATCCACCCTGGTGGAGCCCTGTGGTGGCAGGAACCTCCTTCCTCCAACCTGAGCTGCTCCTACTCCTCCTTCCCTCCTTAGAGGTTGCCCACTGGTGCTACTGTCTTCCCAGAAGGAGGGTGGCAGTGGCTGGTTTCCCAACCAAGAGTGGTAGAAGGAAAATTTGCTGCCTCCACTAGAAATTGATATTAAGCATATGGGTCAGAGCAGCATCAGATGTCAAGGCCTCAGACAGTAGGAGGTCCTGCACATCCCATCATTTAGCTAATTGATTTGGAAAGTTTCTGTAAGGGACTTTAGGCTGGGGCTTGCAGGAGGCTTGGCTTTCTTTGTCACTGGGGCAACAAAGCAAGCCAAGCGTTTTGCCTGAAGAAAGCCAAGTGTCCCACCTGCACTGGCCAGCTCTGTGGCTCTGGCCAGCACCACCATTTTTGTGGCTATGGGCACCGCCATCTTTGTGGCTATGGGGGCCACCAT